>NW_006282125.1:356259-358038 GCF_000327345.1 Myotis davidii | reverse complement strand
TGTTAAATTTAAAGAGATAAATTATACTATTTCTCTTTGTCCTAAAGGAAGATTCTATTAAATAGATATTACATAGTGAATAGTGACATCAGTTTTTTGGTATTTCAGCTTCACTAAAATATGATGTATCTTTTTTTTCTTTTTCTTTTTTTAAAATATATTTTATTGATTTTTTACAGAGCGGAAGGGAGAGAGAGAGTTAGAAACATCGATGAGAGAGAAACATCGATCAGCTGCCTCCTGCACATCTCCTACAGGGGATGTGCCCGCAACCCAGGCACATGCCCTTGACCAGAATCGAACCCGGGACCTTTTAGCCCGCAGGCCGACGCTCTATCCACTGAGCCAAACCGGTTTCAGCTAATGTATCTTTTTTTTTCAAATTGTCATAGATAGTGGGCAAAAGTAGGTTTATAGTTGTAATACAAATAAATAATACAATTAATAAATAACACAAGAATAAACTGTATTTTGCATACTCACAACTGTAAACCTACTTTTTCTCACTCCAGTATAGATATAAAAAAAAAAATTGTTTTTGAGACCACCCATGCAATTATATTAGTTGACATCCACATATCAATAAAAATTTCAATTTATTTAATGTAGATTTATTTGAGAAAACAAAACATTAAAAAATTGATCTTATTTGATTACAAATGTAACCATGTGTTTTTGTTTTTTTTTACAAAAGAATTATAAAATTTTAGTCATATAAATGAATGGCTCTGCAAACATCAGAAATGTAAACTTCTATTAAGAAGCTTTGGAGCCCTGGCCAGTTTGGCTCAGTGGATAGAGTGTCGGCCTGCGGACTCAAGGGTCCCAGGTTCGATTCCGGTCAGGGGCATGTGCCTTGGTTGTGGGCACATCCCCAGTGGGGAGTGTGCAGGAGGCGGCTGATCGATATTTCTCTCTCATCGATGTTTCTAACTTTCTATCCCGCTCCCTTCCTCTCTGTAAAAAATCAATAAAATATATTTTTTTAAAAAAAGAAGCTTTGGAAATGTAACCTTACGTTGCAATGCACATTGCTCTCTAAACCTGGTTTAACAGATGAAATATTTTAATATTAATAATGCATTTCAAAATGTTTTTATTGATTTCAGAGCAGTTAGGGAGAGGGAAAGAGAGAGAGAAACATTAATGATGAGAGAGAATTATTGATTGGCTGCCTCCTGTACACCTCACACTGGGGATTGAGCTTGCAATCCAGGCATGTGCCCTGACTAGGAATCAAATTGTGACTTCCTGGTTCATAGGTCAATGCTCAATCACTGAACCACACCGACTGGGCCAGATGAAATATTTTCATCTGTTCTTGTTCTTGTTTGTTTAGTGGAGAATAAATGAATCTATGAAGGAGATGGAAGAGAAAAAGAATGAAATCACCAGGCTCCAGGACCAAGAAAAGGCACTCTATGCTAGTTTTCAAGCAGCCGTTGGAGAAAACAAATTTGCTAACTTCCTCATGAAGGTCCTAAAGAAAAGGATAAAACGGGTGAAGAAAAAAGAAGTCGAAGGAGATGCTGGTTTGTATTTCTTTCTTATATATGAAAATATTTTTTTCTCACTAGCATGAAATAGAGAAATAAATAAGTCGTGTTCATCACAACATAGACGATGTAGCAGCATTGTGGGATTTAAAGAGGAGATGATATAAACCTTTTTAGTCTGTATAGGTCAAATCTCACTTTTTCTTCACTGCCACTTCAGACGATGTTTTATTTTCAAAACTTGAAAATAAGAGGAAGGAAAAGGCATGGCATAAATATTAAT
>NW_006282125.1:354004-356204 GCF_000327345.1 Myotis davidii | reverse complement strand
AGATAAAGTAGATTTCAAAGCAAAGAAAATTACTGGAGACAGAAAAACCTTGTACAATGATAAAAATGTCACTCAGCCAGGAAGACGTAGCAATCTTAAATGTGTATGCATAAAACAACAGAGCTGTAAAATGTGTGAAGCGAAAACTGATAGAAATGAAAGGATAAAATAGACAAACCCATGATTACATTTGGGTACCTCCATCGCCCTCTCTCAACATTTGATAGAACAACTATGCAGAAAATCAATAAGGATATAGAAGACCTAAACAGCACCATCAACAAAAAGAATCTAAATGACAGTAATTAGAACACTTCACCCAAAATAGCAGAATATACACACTTTATAAGTAAGTGCCCACAGAACATATACCAAGATAAACTATATGTTAGACTATGAACAAGTCTTAATAAGTATAAAAGAATTGAAATCATATGGAATGTGTCCTCTGACCATGTCACTTATATTATTTCTAGAAATGTATATTAAATACAACTAAAATACAAAATTGTATTTAATATGCTTTTCTAGGAATCAACCTAGAAATCAGTAACAGAAAGATAACAGAAAAATCTCAAAACCCTCAGACCTAAACAACAAGCTTTATATAATCCGTGGGACCCAGAAGACATCTCAGTGTAAATTTTAAAACTACATTAACCTAAGTGAAAATGAAAATGCAACTTATTAAAATTTGTGAAATACTGCTAAAGCAATGTTGAGAGAAAAATTTTAGTACTAAATTAGAAAAGAGGACAAGTCTCAATCCAATAATTTAAGCTCGGCGTGTCAGCATTTTGAAAAACCCTAACTTAACTCTGGTGAAATTTTTTGATATTTGCAACCATAGTAAAACAAAGACTTATATTTGTGACATTTATTTTATATATTTAAATGCCGTTTAACAAAGAAAAATCAACCAAAAAAATGAGTTCACGTGTCACCTCTGACACGCATGTCATAGGTTCGCCATCACTGGCCTAGGCCCTGGCCCCTGCCCGCTGCGGCTTTGTCTGGAAGGAAGGATGTCCAGAAAGACGTCTGGTCTAATTAGCATATTATGCTTTTATTATTATAGATAAAAGATATTGTATATGACATTATTAAAGAAATCATTCATAGCACTTGTTAAAGAACAATAAGGCAGACTTTATTTAGGGGGGGACTACTATGATGGGATTTTGTAGAAAAGAAGAGAAATCAGTGCAACTTGGAGTACAAGGACAAGTGGAAATTTATAGCCAAGGAGCAGGGTGAGGGGTCAGTGGATGGAAAATTAGTAAGAGGTAATCCTTTGCTAAACTAACCTGGCAGGATTTTGGCTGAAGGAAGGCCACAGTGATAAGATATTGTGGGGACGGAATAAGGAATTTGGTCAGATATCAAGGGTAGGGGATTTTTACTAAACTGATAGCAAGATTCTTCCTAAAACTGGACTGAATGGGCCAAGGACAGAGCCCAAGGCCAAGGACTAGTCAGAAAGAGAACTCAGTAGGGGTGACTCAGTTTGGTTAAAGGAGAGTCTTTGTCCAGTAATCTCCAGAAGGGTTTGCTGCAGGTTCTCTAAATCAAACATCTCAGTCCTCCTGCATCAACACATGAACGTTCACACGTAAGTGGGTTAAAAGACGATTATACATAGCACTCCTTCCGTTCAGATAAGTTGTGGAAATCTTCTCTGCTTTGAGGGCACTGTGGTTTAGGAATTGTAGGCCTATGTAACCATGTAACCAATTGTGTGTTAGGTGGGTCCTAGCAGAGACAATTGGACCGCTTGGCCTCAGTCCTCTGTGACTATTGCACAACCTTCTGCAGGCATTTGAGTTTGTGGTCTCTATGTCTTTAACCATTTTAAACTCTTCTAAAATATTAAGTAATTCCATGCTTTTTCTCTGCTATTTTCCTAGTGACTTACTCATTGAAAAAATGCCTTATTTTTAAAATGTGGGATTTAGCTTAACACAGGAACTTCTGCTATTAGCAATGTTTTACTTCCTCCTTAGAAGAAGATGAGGAAAGTGAGGAATCAAGTGAGGAGGAATCCAGCTTGGAGAGTGATGAAAATGAGTCTGGATCTGAAGATGATGTTTTGGATGATTCTTTCTGCCCATCAGGTAAGTTGGATAAAACCAGATGTTCTCTGTGAAGTAACTATGAATTGGCCATACCAAGAAGATCCTTTCTTTTCTTTATTTTTTTT
>NW_006282125.1:349528-350109 GCF_000327345.1 Myotis davidii | reverse complement strand
TATGGCGAACCTTTTGAGCTCGGTGTGTCAGCATTTTGAAAAACCCTAACTTAACTCTGGTGCCGTGTCACATATAGAAATTTTTTGATATTTGCAACCAAAGTAAAACAAAGACATATTTTTGATATTTATTTTATATATTTAAATGCCGTTTAACAAAGAAAAATCAACCAAAAAAATGAGTTCACGTGTCACCTCTGACACGCATGTCATAGGTTCGCCATCACTGGCCTAGGCCCTGGCCCCTGCCCGCTGCGGCTTTGTCTGGAAGGAAGGATGTCCAGAAAGACGTCTGGTCTAATTAGCATATTATGCTTTTATTATTATAGATAAAAGATATTGTATATGACATTATTAAAGAAATCATTCATAGCACTTGTTAAAGAACAATAAGGCAGACTTTATTTAGGGGGGACTACTATGATGGGATTTTGTAGAAAAGAAGAGAAATCAGTGCAACTTGGAGTACAAGGACAAGTGGAAATTTATAGCCAAGGAGCAGGGTGAGGGGTCAGTGGATGGAAAATTAGTAAGAGGTAATCCTTTGCTAAACTAACCTGGCAGGATTTTGGCTGAAGGAA
>NW_006282125.1:321765-349046 GCF_000327345.1 Myotis davidii | reverse complement strand
AGGAATCCAGCTTGGAGAGTGATGAAAATGAGTCTGGATCTGAAGATGATGTTTTGGATGATTCTTTCTGCCCATCAGGTAAGTTGGATAAAACCAGATGTTCTCTGTGAAGTAACTATGAATTGGCCATACCAAGAAGATCCTTTCTTTTCTTTATTTTTTTTTTGGTCTTCTCAATTATTGCATCATAATATTTAAGGAAAGGATGGTTTAAGGTATACAAAGTATAGTCTAATGAATACTCTGGGGGGCTCTCTGGATGGTTGATTTTCTGTTTCTTTAGGTGGCTATATATGAGTGACAAATGATCTGCCGACGATCTTTAGTCCATTGAGGGTCATTAATTATGCAGCAAGTTTCATTTTATGGAAAAACAAAAGATTATTATGTATTTTTAAAATGTTTTTTCTTTTTACAAAGGTCTCCCTTTTTTGACAAACCCATTCACATTTTCATATTTCAATCTGTTTTGTCAGGGCAGTTTGTACCAGTTTCCTGGAGATTCTTGGCAATTTATATTCACTGTTTTCACTGGTGAAACCAGTCTGAAACACCCAGACCAATACTCTTACAGTTTCAATAGGTAAATGATTCTGTAGAAAAATAATTTCTATTTGATCTAAAATTTATTTTTCTAGTCATTTTATATAAATTATAAATCAAATTTTAAAGTTTAATTCCAAAAAAATTTTAAATCTTGTTTTGATTTTTGAAAATAAGAGTCATCTTAAAATCATAATCTTTATGAGTAGAAGAGAGCTACAAAATCTTGTATTGCACCTTGTTATTTTATACCAGGATCCAATGGGTTGAACAGTCCCACAGCTAATTTAGTGGTAGAACTAGGATTAGAACTAAGGTTCCTGAATTCCATTGTAGTACTCTATTATATTTTCACATTAGAGGCCTGGTGTATGAAATTTGTGCACTGAGTGGGGGGGTGTGTCCCTCAGCCCAGCCTGCACCCTCTCCAATCTGGGACCCTTTGGACATCCCTCTCACAATCCCGGACTGCTGGCTCCCAACCGCTAGCCTGCCTGCCTGCCTGATTGCCCCTAGCCGCTTCTGCCTGCCAGCCTGATCACTCCCTAACCACTCCCCTGCCAGCCTGATTGATGCCTAACTGCTCCCCTTCCGGCCTGAGTGCCCCCAACTCCCCTCCCTTGCCAGCCCGATTGCCCCCAACTGCCCTCCCCTGCTGGCTATCTTGTGCAAGGGCATGACAGTCAATTTCCATATTACCTCTTTATTATATAGGATTCTTTATCTGTTAGTTGGTGGGTAAATTTGGCTGTTAGTGTAATATAGCGGAAATTGATATAGAGAGACTTGTACTTGAATCCCATTCTGCCACATGTCAGCCATGTGCCCTCTCTGAGACGTAGGGTCCTCATCTATAAAATGAAAAGAGTAGTTTCTGCCGTGTAGGGCCTATGAGCCTTTAATGAGATAACATACATAAAGGGCCTAGCATAAAGCCTGGCTCAGAGGACCGCTCTGAACATCAGTGCTAGTACCATAATTACCATCCTGGTTAGTAATAGTTTCCACCTGGAATAATGGAGCCCCAAGTGTAATGAAACCTTGCTCGTTAGACCCACAAGTGGACATGGATCATTCTGAAGCCCCAAACCCACATGTCCAGTAGAAATACGTTCCATAACAAACGGGACTTCTCTTTGATTGTGTCTTTGCAGATTGCGATGTGAGTCTTTATGAACTGGCACTTCAACTGCGAGAGAAAAGGCTCGACATTGAGGAGGCCTTAGTTGAAGAGAAGAAAATTCTTGATAACCTCAAAAAGGAATATGATACATTGTCCAAAAAAGTATGCTTTGCCTTTTTTTCAGGTCTGTTTATCCGCCCTCAACATGGTACTCGTTCTCCCAGCTAGAACATTTCAATTCCATAGCAATGACATAATGTAGGATTTTTCCGAAGAGAAGACGCACTTCAAATGTTACATCCAGGATTTTTTTCCTTCCAGCACAGTTATGCTGGGGGGGCCATTGGACTTCCTTTTCTTAAATCATTGATTCCCAAATTTTTATGATTACATACTTCTATATGTAAAAAAAAAAAAGTGTGGTGCTTGTACCCACATAATAAATGTATATTTATATATAAGTTGTATTTATGCACTATTGTACAATATACAGTTGACTCCTAAACAGCCGAGGTCCACTTATAACAGAGGTTTTTTTCCCCAGTCAATTCTATAACCCCAGGTTTGGCATTTGTAGATTCAACCAACCACTGATGGAAAACAGTAATTCGGAATCTGTGGTTGGGAATCCATGGATGTGGAGGCTCAACTTCAGTTATATGCGGATTTTCAATTGTGCAGGCTTGGTGCCTTTACCCCCACCTCCACATTGTTCAAGGGTCAACTGTGTTCTGTATAATATGAAACATTCACAAGAAGAGAAATTAAAAAGAATAAGATAAAAGTCAATAGAAATAGAAACTCAGATATTTTCTTTCTTCACTTTTTAACTCTGGGTTGTGTGCATCCCATGTCGGAGACCAGTTAGCTAACCTTTCGGTATAATTATATTGATTAATTTCTCCCTTATCTGCTCATTTTCCCTCTTGGGTATCTTTCCTAAAGTAACATCACTTAACTTGATTGATATTCAGAGATATTTTTGATAGATTGCTTCTACTCTTTCAAATAGGAAATGATTTGGGAAACTTTCAAGTTTTTAGGAGATGAAGATGTGCGTCAGAAATACTGTAGTTAGTAGTTTCATCACTTTAAAGGCTTTCCCCTTTAACTTACTGAGCCTACTATGACCAAACAAGATTCAAACCATTCTGACAAAGACACTCTGTACCAAAAGCAGCTTTTCATGTGAAAAGAGAAGGGAAATGAGGACATGCCTTCTGAGCTCACATTCACCAGAACTCTGCACTCTGGGGACATAGGTGTGGTGGGAAAAGTGGTGTAGGTCACGACTTAGGATGAAAATACCATACATTTCTGGGCTGCAAACTGGAATCACCCATTTCATCCCAGCCCAGCCCAGCAACGCAGATCCTGCTCATGCTTCTCCTTCCTCCCAAGATGGCCTCATTTGCCACCTTGGGTACGTGTTTGCTGAATCTTGTCAACATTTCACTCATGGGGCCTCCCACAGGTCAAAATTGTGGCGAATAATCTGAACGCAGCAGAGGAGGACCTGGAGGCCTATCAGCGAGAGAAGCAGCAGCAGCTGAATGAAATTCTGGTTGTGATTCCGCTCAAGCTCCACCAGGTGAGGGGCCCAGAGAGGATGTCCTCCTCTGTCTGAGCAGAACCACCCCACCCAGGCCTTTCCCAAGGGTCCCTGGTCGGGAGAAGAGCAGTCCTTTGCTGAGAATTCTCCCTGTAGGGTGACATGCCAGTCACACCAAAGCACATGCGTTTCCCGGCGGCCTGCTGTTCAGCTGTGGAAGTTGAATCATTTCAGGAGAATGGTGACCTGGGACTTAGGAGTGGAGTGGCTTGGCAGGTGAAATCTTGGATCTTGCACACATATCACTTTTCACACCATCTTTAAATAGACGTGAAGTAATAATGCAAGAATGATCCTCACGTAATCTCTACTCATTAATGACAAAAGTCAAGACAAAAGGAAAATTTTCTTTTGCCCCATTTTGTGTTCATCTCCACCCTCCACTTGAATTCTAATATTTTAAAAGACAGAGATACATATCAGTGAGAGAAAAGGCTCATCATACTCTATTTTGTCAGGTAAAAAGAGAGAGCGCAGTATTTGGGAAGAAAAACCGAGGATCAGCCTTATGTATACATGCGTCTGTGTTGCGTGCTGTTGAGTTGGCTCTGACCCCAGGTGACCCTATGAATGAGGGATGTCCGCAGTGTCCTGTCCTCAGAGCCCTGATCAGCTCCTGTAGACTCGTGCCTGTGGCTTCCTTTATGGAGTCAATCCGTCGCATATTTTCTCTCTTTTCCTGCTGCCTTCTATTTTCTTTTTCTAAAATATATTTTATTGATTTTTTACAGAGAGGAAGGGAGAGAGATAGAGAGTCAGAAACATCGATGAGAGAGAAACATCAATCAGCAACCCAGGTACATGTCCTTGACCAGAATCGAACCTGGGACCTTCCAGTCCGCAGGCTGATGCTCTATCCACTGAGCCAAACCGGTCTCGGCATGCCTTCTATTTTCCCAGCATCATTGTCTTTTCCTGCCTTCTCGCGATGTGCCCTAACTAGGACCGTTTCAGTTTTGTCATTTTTGCCTTCAGCGATGTTTCAGGTGTAATTTGCTCCGCGTAACCTGACGCAAACTGGGTCAGCTGTCTGTAGCAATTTGCCTAATGTGCCAGCCCTGGAATGTCAGTCCCATCGTTGTGCAGTAGACGTTAGCTGTGGGAAACTGTTTATTGCCTTCACTATCTGATAAGCATAGACTGAAACCCCCGAAGGCTGGGTGCCTTTGAAGCCCTAGCAAAGCTCGGAGCTAGGCGCCACCTCTGTTTGTCCAGACAGTGGTAGCTGAAACTACTCCCCCATTTATTATTATGTAAAACCTTGCTGATGGGCTAGTCTGCCTGTTAATGGGGGGTCACCTGCCTAAGGGCTATGCTAAGGGCTACTGCAGAATCAATAAAAGCTTGGTGAGGCCTGAGCACAGAGAGGAAGTCCTTCGGGACTTGCCGCCTGGTCCCCCAATATTGCAAAATTATCTCGTGTCTTTTTTCCTCATTTGCTGTGCGGCTCCTCTTTCAGATACCGAACCCTACTCCACGCGGGTCGTGGAAGGAAACACTCAACAGTTAGCCATGATCTGAGTGGGCAGATCTGCCGGCCCCAGAGGGATAATTATAATGTGCTCATTCTCCGCGGACAACCTCCTGCTGTCACCCAGGCCAGCGACAATGACCTAAACAAGGAGCGGAAGGGACTGCTTGCCCTGTGCTCTCTGTGACTGCACATTTAGTTTGGTCTCTGCTTTGATTTTTGTCTGGTTTCTTTTTTGTCAGATAGAGTATGTGATATTTGGAGAAATACCGACGGACCTTTCTGGAACGCTGGTTTTTTCTAACCACTCCTTGAGTCGGCTCCAAGGCCGCATCGTGCAGCTCCAGGAGGAGAACTCCAAGCAGCAGAAACTCAACAAAGAGTGGCGGGAGAGACGGAAGCAGCTTATTCGGGAAAAGAGAGAGATGGCGAAAACTATAAACAGTGAGTAGCTGGGCCCACCATCATCTGGTAATGTCGACTGATACGTAATATTTATTGATAAGAGGGAACTCTCAAGTGACTGTCTCCAACTTTGAAAACACGCCTTGACCGGTTTGGCTCAGTGGATAGAGCGTCGGCCTGGGGACTGAAGGGTCCCAGGTTCGATTCCGGTCAAGGGCATGTACCTTGGTTATGGGGACACCCCCAGTGGGAAGTGTGCAGGAGGCAGCTGATCATTGTTTCTCTCTCATCAAACATCGATGTTTCTAACTCTCTATCCCTCTCCCTTCCTCTCTGTGAAACATCAATAAAATATGTTAAAAGAAAACAGTAAGTAACTGAAGAATTAAGAGGAAACAAAGGCACCTTCTCATCTTCCTACTTATTATCTCTCTTACCAATCAGTGATCACTGTCCTAGTTTAAAGTGATACACCTTCTATCAAAGAAATGATTTCCCTGAATTATAAAAGGGTATGTGTACAATGAAATGCGGAATAACACAATAATAACCCACGCACCACTAGCAAGCTTGAGAAACCTTCCTGCTTTCCCTTTCCGCAGGATCAAGTACCAGGCGAGTACATAGGTATGTGCGTGTGTCCACACACACTAGGTGAAAGTACTCTGCGTGCTTTTTAACTGCGATACTATATTATTCATATAATTTTGCAGTTCACTGTATGAAACCAGTTTTTTAGAGTTATCCAAATTGCTACGACAGCTGTTCATTTTAACTGCTATTACAGCGATTTGCAACTGGTGAGCCGCAAGAATTTCTAAAACATGCAATCCCTATTTAATCAGGGGCAACGGCCTCTTCACTCTTAGGTTGTCAACTAAGTAAATGACAACAGCCAACACAAGAATAGCCATCTCATGTGAAGGAATCAAAATTATACCTATTTTTTTGTCAGATTGACAAAAAATAAAACTTTTTTTGGTGTGCCGCAGAAGTTCAATAATCAGTTTGTGTACCATGGGATGAAAGTGGTTGAAAATCACTGTGTTATTATAATAATCCATTGTAGAGCTGTAAAATAATTTATTTCTTCAGTCTCCTGTGGATATTTAAGGTATTTCCAATTTTTCATGGTGACAGGCAGTGTTTCAGTAAACCTTCTTGTATACGTCCCCGTGTGTGTGTGTGTGTGTGTGTGTGTGTGTGTGTGTGTAGGTGAATCCCAGATGGGCCCCTGGGTAACAGAGGGATGTGTACTTTTCAGCTCTCTGCAAAGTTGCCAAACTGCCCTCTAAAGTGGTTTTACCATTTCAGCTCCCCTCCCGCTCCCAGCAGTGAGTGACAATTGCCCAGGCTTCGTATTTTCATCAGTGCTTGATGCAACCAGGCTTTAATACTTTTGTCAACCTGGTGGATGTTAGATTGTCTTTCATTGTGGTTTTTATTCACAGTTCCTTGATTCTGGTGAAGTTGAACAACTTCACATACATCTATTTGTGTTTCCTTTTCTGTAACTTGCCTGTCATGTGCTTTACCAATCTGTAACTTCTTTTTTCGTCATTTTTAAAATTAATTTTAGGGAGTTCTTTCTATATTCTTTATTTGTCCATTAAATGCACTTCAAATCTCTTCTCACTTGTGGCTTGCCTTTGTCTGTGTTTAGTGTATCTTTTGGGGATATAGACATTTTAAATCTTAATATAGTTCATTTTATCTATTAATTTGTGCTTTGTGCATTGCGTGTGTGTGTGTGTGTGTGTGTGTGTATGTGTATGTGTGTGTATTGTTTAAGAAATCCTTTTCTGCCCAGCTGGTGTGGCTCAGTGGTTGAGTGTTGACCCATGAACCAGGAGGTCATGGTTCAATTCCCAGTCAGGGCATATGCCCGGGTTGTGGGCTCAATCTCCTGTGGAGGCCATGAAGGAGGCAGATCAATGATTCTCTCACTTCATTGATGTTTCTATCTCTCAACCTCCCTTCCCTTCTCAAATCAATAAAAACATTTTTTAAAAAGAAATCCTTTTCTGTTTTGAGGTCATAAAGACTTTTTTATAGTTTTCTCTTTTAGTAGTGTTCTTCACATTTGCATTTTTAATCCATCTGGAACTGGATAGTATAAGATGCAGTATAAAGATTATTATCTTAAAATTTTTTTGTAATATCCAATATATGGAATCTATGTGTAAGTTATTAAGTATTTCAGCTTTAATAAAAATAATATTACTGTAGCATCTACCTTAATACCACAGAACTGTACATTTTAAAATGTATCCTTTAAATCATTTTTTGTCATGTGTGTTTTGCTACAATTAAATAGATTTTTTAAAGAAAAGTTGAAAAAGAAAACCAAAAAAGGGAGAATATAGTGGTCAACTAGTCCAGGTTGCTTGGGTTTATAAAGGCCACTTCCCACAGTGCGGATGGCACTGCCCTCCAGGGGGCTGAAGTATAAAATTTAAGAAGTCCATGTTAGTGCTCCATGTTTGCATAACACTTATTCGAGACACAGGTGTAAACCTTGAGGTACTCGTGTTTCTCACGTGCTTCATGTTCCTTTGGCTTCTGTAGCCCATGAATGCTGTTTATATTTGGAAGTACTATTCATCAAGCCAAGGAATAAACAAATATAAAAATGAGGAAGCTTCTTTCAATTTGGGGAAACTAAGTTTGGGAAAATGTGTGAAGGAAATGAAATGAAGTATCACACTTTTGGAGTGTTAGTTAAAATAAAATAAAACATAGTTCCTCAGTGTGGGAGTTTTATTCAGTGACTTTTAGTTCTCTCACCTCCAGGCCATTTTCTGAAAGCAAGTTGTGAATTTGGTTAAAAAGTGATTTCTAATTCTGAGTATGAAACTAGAGTGAGTTCCTTTCCTGTAGCCAGTGATGAGAGACCCCACAGTTGGTATATGGTTACCTCCTCCCCCGCCACCCCGGGAAAGAAGAGAAGAGTCTAGGGCCGTGGTTGGCAAACTGCAGCTCACGAACCACATGCAACTCTTTGGCCCCTTGAGTGTGGCTTTTCCTAAGCCTTAGGAGTATCCTAATTAAGTTAATAACAATGTACCTACCTATATAGTTTAAGTTTAAAAAATTTGGCTCTCAAAAGAAATTTCAATCGTTGTACTGTTGATATTTGGCTCTGTTGATTAATGAGTTTGCCGACCACTGGTCTAGGGCAGTGGTTCTCAACCTTGGCTGCACATTAGAATTACCTGGGAATCTTTTTAAAATCCTGATTTCTGGGCCTCAACCTCTGGAAATTCTGTTTCTTTGTTATGGGGTGGGGCTACAACACCAGTAACAAAGAAACAGAATTTCCAGAGGATGAGGCCCAGAAATCAGGATTTTAAAAAGATTCCCAGGTGATTCTAATGTGCAGCCAAGGTTGAGAACCAGTGGTCTAGGGCATGGCGCTGGAAGGGTTACGTTTCCTCCATTCCAAGGAGGGCACAGCTCACAGACATGGGAAAGGTGGGTGGCATGTTCCAGAAGCCTTGATGTCCCCAGTGAAAATTAGCTGGTCTGATAGAGTCAAAAGGGCATTAGGTTGGCTCCACGGGGGGATGGCAAGGACCAGAGTCCATGTTGTAGTGCATTGCCATGGGAGAGGTTATCCCCTCAGAGGGGGCTAGCTGGAGGGGAGCCAAGGGGCAGCCATAGGCCAGCCACACTGGGCAAGTAATTTAACCCTTTCATTTGCATCACCGGTTGTCATGGCCACCGTATTACACACATCGATGGTGTCCCTCCTCACACAGAATAGAAACAAGTAGCCCTCCCTGGTTTGTGCCTAATGGCAGCCTAACCACTTATCCTGTGACAACTCAACCATAACAATGATACCTGAAGACAGTTTCTGCACCACCACAGAACTGTGTCACGTTACACCCGAGGGCCTTCAGACTTCACTTGGAGATGGTCTGTGACTGAGAAGGTCTCCTTACAAGATTACATTTTCTTGAGCTGCTCAGAACACACAGATGGATTTTGCCCAGGTGTTCCAGCATTCTCACATTGGGGAAAGACAACAAACACAAGTGAAATACATTACAGGTCAGTTGGAGATAGTCATTAAAAAAACACACTAAAAAGGACTGGGAAAGCCAGCGTGAGGTCCCTAGGAGGATGGGAAGGGCTCTCTGCAAAGGTGATGTGCCTGGTAAGATGTGGCTCTTCCCGCAGGAGGACCAGGACCTGCTGTTAGTTGCACCTTCGGAACTGAGTGTATTGGGCATGTCTCCCACGGGTGTCCCGCTCACTTTCAGAAAATGGGCTGGACAGAGTGAACCATGTGGCTATTTGGGAAACAGCCTTCCAGGTTGTGGGAACTGAGATAGGAGTGAGCCTGGCATATATGAGATGCCAAGGAGTAAACCAAGAGTGAGGTGTGAGAAAGGAGGTGGGAGAGCTAACACCGGCAGGGAGGGTAGACCATGCAGGGCCTGTGAAACACCACAAGACTTTCATGTTTACTTGGAGTAAGATGGAAACTTTTCTTAAACGCCTGCTCTATTCTTAACACTGATACTATAGCAATCAATAATAAAAGACTTACAAATGGACGTGTTTATAATCTAGTTGGAGTCTGAGGAGGGGCAGGTCAGGTTGCGTAAGCCAGTGGGGAAGATGAGTCTGTTGAACGCGGACCTCCTGGTTCATAGGTTGACCCTCAACCACTGAGCCCCACCAACTGGTTTACACAAGGTTTTGAAGTAGATGAACAGATAATGCAGGAATGAGCATTTTAAGTGAAGAGAGCAGCAGCTGAGAAGTTAGAGAGGAAAAATCAACTGGTAACAAAATCTTTTTCCATCTTACAAAAGCCCGTCCTGAGGATGTTCTTGTTACTGGTATTGTTCACTTGGTAACGGTGGGAGCGGTTGAACAGCCTGGTAGTGACTGTCTTCTTTCAGAAATGGAAGAAACAGTCCGCGATCTGATGATCAGCAAGTTTGGCCGCGTGATAGACCTCGCAGCTCTTCAGACCCTCTCTGTGAACACAACACTTGAGGAGCTCAGGATCAAGAAACTTCGAAAGGAGATAACGAATGCCAGGGAAATAAAGCAGTGGGAGGTAAGGACGGAGGGCACCTGACCTACTTCGGTTCAGTCTAGGTGGAGGCAAGGAGTCCTGGAGAGCTGTATGCAGTTCCTGCGAAGCATCTGCATAGCTGAAGGCGGGTCTGTGAGCCCCACTTCCCCATCCTACCCCTCCACTGGGAACTTCTGATCTTTTTTGTTTTTAGGATTTGGAAATAATTTTAATTCAGTAGGAAGATGCTCATGGTCTAATGCAGGATATAAAATTGTATATATAATATTATTTTAATATGTAAGCTTATAGCTATATAGTAATATATACATATATATTTTAAAATATGCTAAAATATTACCAATATTATCTTTGACCTTTTTTGGATATGGCTGCTTGATATTTTCTTCATTTGTTCTTGTATTTTCAAGCTTATTATAATAGACTAGAGGCCCAATGCACAAAATCTGTGCAAGGGGCTCGGCCCTTGCAGCTGTGGCAGCTTGCCTAGGCCCTTGCAGCCCTAGCTTCATCCAGAAGGTCCCCGGAAGGTTATTCGGCTGTCTGGTTTAATTAGCATATTATGCTTTTATTATTATAGACTAGAGGCCTGGTGCACAAATTCGTGCACATTAAAGGAAATTCATTAGAAGAAATATTTTAGAGGCCGGGAAGGGACCGCGGGAGGTTGGCTCCAGGGTGTGTCCAACCCATCTTGCACAGTCCCCATCAGCCAGACCCCAGCAGCAAGCTAACCTACCAGTTGGAGTGTCTGCCCCCTGGTGGTCAGTGCATGTCATAGCGACTGGTTGAGCGTTTGGTCGACCATTTGATCAGACACTTAGCATATTAGACTTTTATATATAGATTTTTATATATTCCTTTTATGATCAGGAAAAAAGGACATCTAGGAAAACGAAATCTGGGAAGGATTACCCGGGTTTTCAATAGTCAGAATAACATTGTTAATAAATTAGACCTTGAAAGTTATTCAGAACAAATTATTGATCTTTAATATTCTTTTAAGGCCTGTGTTGTAGACATGTGGTAAGAATTTATGTCTTCTAATTATCATGTTTGGAGGCAAAAGTCTATCAACAATATGTATTTTGAATTGATTGTAACCTCTTGTTTCAGTAGTTTCAAAGCTCTTCTTTGATAGAAATGGACCCATGAATAGAATTTGTCCTTACAGAGTGGGTGGTGGATGGCGTGTTGCATTAACTCTCAGACTAAGCTTTTCCATAGTCATCTTGGGTCCCAAGCAAGTCCCTCAACCTTTCTTTGTTTTGGGTTCCTCTTTTATAAAATGAGGGGTTAGACATAGTGGCTCCTATGGTCACTTTCAGCTCCAATGACCTGTGATTTTTATCTTGTTTTTGAGGCAATATCTGTGTTTAGTTCCAATGATTTGTAGTCTGTTCCAGGAAATGAAGCCACTGAGGCCAAGGGCCTTAACAGTGTATGCACAGTTGGTGTCCTTGCTTATTGGCTTTCATTCAAAGTTCTGAGAAAGAAAAATTTAAACTACCAATTAATATATTATCCTGTTAAAATAAGAAAATGCAAACCCGGAGAGGAATATGTATCAGTGTAACTTCGGCCTGGCCGGCATAGCTCAGTGGTTGAGCATTGACCTATGCACCAGGAGGTCACAGTTCAATTCCTGGTCAGCACATATGCCCGGGTTGTGGGCTCGATCCCCAGTGGGAGCTTCTGACCTTAAGCCTATCTCTGCCTCCTTACCGTTCACTTAGTCGACCTTGGGATGAAGGCACCAGCACTGGCACTTGGGGTCCAGGGTGCATGTAAATATGATGGCAAAATGGCTTGATTACAGAAAGACTTCGTTTTGAGGTCAACGTTCACGTATAAATGCTCCAACAGTGTTAGAAACTGAACGGCTATCCTCTGTGGATCCTAATTGTGTTATTCTATAGAGCATTTACATGCTGTTACAATTTGGAATTTATTAAGCTCTGAGTAACAAATTTTATAACAAGATGCGGACTAGTTAGCTGGCAGGGCCTTAGAAGATGTCCATGCCTATGTCATTCCTAGAGCATGAGGTGAGGCGGTGCCCAGGTACAGCCTCATTCAAAGACAGGAGCTTTTATGGCAATTTCATCGCCTACAAGTCATTATGACTTCTTCAGTTTACTGCCGAATTTCATCAGTAGATAGGGGAGGTGGAGAGGTTGCCAGTGCTCTCTTGTCTTATCCTTTTTTTATCCAGGATTTGCCACTGTGCTGTAAAGAAGTAAATGGTTGAGGTGCTCATGTGATAGGATTGGTCTCCATGAGGGGAATGCTAGACAGGATATGTGCAACCTAACATAATTTATTGGAGCACTAAGAGAACAAAGGAAAACCACCAGCAGATGTATGGCCATTCAGGGACTTGGGGGATCCTGGGCCAAGACTGGGGAAAGAGCAACATCTAAAAGTTTTCTGCTTAAATTATCATTCTCCCTTTTAACTAGTGAATACCAGCACTCAGTCTGCGTACTAGTTCATTCCTCAACAATGGAGTGATATCGATGTCTGTCTTATTTTGCCTACTTTTGTCTTTGATCATACTTACAGTCTTCTAATCTTTTCTGTAATCAGATTAGACCCCATGCAGTTGCTTCTGGCTGCGTTTTCATAGTGACTTCTGGTTATATTTTTCCATGTGCACATCACTTCCTTTGCCTGATGGCTTTGATCAAATCTGCACATTCATTTTTCTCTATTTCCTCTCATTTATGTCACCCATTCTGCATCTTCCTGCCCTGGTAGGAAAAGATTGCTCAAGTGCGCTGGGAACTGATGATGAAGACAAAAGAACACACCAGAAAGCTCCACCAGATGAATGATCTATGTATTGAAAAGAAGAAGCTCGATTCTCGGTTGAACACGCTCCAGAACCAGCAGGTATGCTTTCCTTCGGACCCTCTGTGGCATGGGCCAGTTCGGTAGCGGTAGTGTTCATGGGAATTTCAGTGCTGGCATTTCAGCAAACCTTGATCTTACTAGTAGACCGCTTCTCGCCTCAGCCTGGTCCCTGAGAACACAGATGTGACACTGGCCCCATCAGAGGGAGCCTGAGGAACTAGTTTCATCGTGAGCATCTTGGGGCCATGAACTTACATAAATGCTAATCTATGGGGTTTGCCTTGGCCCTGGAGAGATAAGGCTATTTAGGTATAAATAGTACTAATATACTACCCGAATTTGGTGCCTAACATCCATTTCCAATATCTGCTCCTTCCATTTAACCTAAAGTGGGTGTCTTGACTTGCGGGCTCTCACGTGTTGCCTCACTAAAGCACTTGTTCCTTCTTAGGGCTTTCAAATGGCTCTTTATAATATTTACTGAGCCTAACATTGAGTTCCTTAATTTGTGGTGGATACTACTTATTTAATGAAATTCATCCTTCAAGTCTTGCCCTCCAGGAACCCAGCACCTATTCTGAATGAACTATAGCTCATGTCCTTGCAATAGGTTTTGCAAAACTGCCCATTGTTTCTCTTGGTTTTCTTGAAGCACCTAGCTGTGGCCTCAGCCAGGAGTGCTTTCCCCTGAGGAAAGCATCAGCATCACCTGGGAGGTTGTTAGAAATAACCCAGATCTACTGAGTCAGAAGCTGGGGGGCTGGGGAAGTCCTGGCATCAAACCGCATTAACAAGCCTTCTAGGGGACTCTGATGCATGCTTGAGTTTAAGATCTCTGGTCTAAGTTCAAGTCCAAAAGGAGGAAAGAATATGGTTTATTCCACGGAGAAAGAATAAGAGGATTTGGAAAGCTTAAAAGTGGACCTTAGATTTGAGAGGAAGCTTAGAATCAGAATACCGAGGGCCCTTTATCCACTAAAGAGTTTGTGAGTGGAGAATCAAGGCAGTGTTGGAGAGGGTTGACACCCAAATAAAATCGCAGAGTGAGCAGTCAGTAAACATTTGTTGACCTGAAGTGCTTTGACAAGTCCAGATGCATTGGGAAGAGTTTGGAGGTAGATCAGTTGGATGGGAAAATTAATATATATGTCTTTACAGAGTGTACCTTTACAGTATATCTTGACACATGCAGTCTCTCTTCAAAGGATATCTCATTTAATCTTCAAAACACTACTTCCTAAAGCTCAGAGTAAGGAGTAACTTGCTTCAGCTCTCAGAGCTAATGCACGGGAAGTGAGTTTTTAAAACGAGGTCTGTCCACCTCCAAAGCTGACTGGGTTGTTCTTACTCTTACGACAGTCGAGGCATGCATTGGGATGTAGATGGTGAGAAGCTAGCTAGTGTCAAAAGAAATTCCCAAGTAAGATTAGTCAAAAACTTTTTGGATATGGTGAGGAGAATGAGGGAAAATTAAGGTGCCTTTAAAATGATGCCTGGAATGACTGGTGAGTTGGTACAAGCATTTAGCTGCCGGTAACCAAAAGCCCCATTGAAAGTAGCTTAAACAAATAGGGCTCATTTTTTTTTTTCACTGAACGAGAAGTCTAGAGATGACTTAAGGGGTTTGATTTAGTGGATCTGTGATATCAGTGGCCAGCATCTCTGTGATTCTCTCTGATTCTTTGAAGTTCTCCTCAGAGTCACAAAACAGCTGCGTCAGGTCCATGTTTCACATCCACATGCCAGCCACTTCTGTGCCTTCATAAGGAAGCACCAGTTTTCTGCTTATATTCACTCAGCCAACCCTAGCTGGAGGAGAAACTGGGTGATGTTAGCGTTTAGCGTTCACAGCCTCTACAGTGAAGGCAGGCAAGAGAGGAGCTATTGGGTAATGATAACCCCTATTTGCTAGGAAGGTCTGCCATCATAAGTGAGGGTAATGGACAAATCATGGGCTTTTGGCTTCAGGTAACCTGGTTGTAACCCTGCTTCCGGTCCTTAATAATATAATCGCTTGGGCCAGTTCATGCACCTCTGTCCCAGTTTCTGTAAAACTAGGCCACCACCATCGAATTCACAGTTGTTGTGAGGATTAAATGAAGCACCTGGCAGAGTGCAGACTAGCTGGGTGGTAATGTCCTGCCCTTTAGCTCATGTTCAAATTTTATTGAGTAACTACTTAGGTAACAAGTTCTAGGGTGAGTGCTGGGTACAGTGGTGAGATCCAGGATCTCGCAAGAAATATATCAAACATTTAGGTTGAACCATAACAAATTGCCACTTTCTTTAGGTTAAAAAGTGATCAAATGTCATACATTTTAAATGGTGCACTCTGATGATTCCAATGACACAGGGTGGCTGTTTTGATAGAACACAGAGCAGGAGACCCTAGTCTAGTCCATGGGGCAAAGAAGGCCTCCCTGAAAGTGAGGTCTGGAGCATGAGCAGGAGTTGGCTGGACAGGGGCTGAAATCAGATAAGGACAGACAGATGATTTCCGGTTGTTGTTAATCCTCACCCGAGGATATTTTTCCATTGATTTTTAGAGAGTGGAAGGGAGGTGGGGGAAAAGAGAAACATGAATGTGAGAGACACATCCATGTGAGAGAAACACATTGATTGGTTGCCTCCCATACTTACCCTGACCAGGGCCAGCAATCGAGCCTGCAACCGAGGTTAAGTGCCCTTGACCGGAATTGCACCCAGGATCCTTCAGTCTGCAGGGCAATGCTCTTATCCATTGAGCCAAACTGGCTAGGGCAGGACATAAAGATGATTTTCTTTTCAGAAAATAAAATATGGTGATGAGCTGTATAGAAAAAGGAGGCACCTTGTCTTTTATAATTCCAGTGATAAGCCCTCCAAGGTATGAATGGCGGCTTACACATCTAAAGGATACTTGCATTTTAAGAGTTGTTTGTTAGTGCAAAGGAACACATTTCTAACGGTGGGATTTCAATGGACGAATGCAAGCCCCTTAAAGGAAGGAGCAATGGCTGTTTAAATGGATTAAGGCAGGCACTTCCATATAAGAACATATAAAAACAGACGTTTTCTCATCCAACATGATGCTTCAAGTAAGGAGATGCTTTCTTTCAACAGGGCAATGCCTTCCAGGGCCCTCGGAGAGCAGATATTATGGCAAGAGAGAAGGTCACTCACCTGATCCAACTCCAGGCGGAAAGGATTTTGGCCTTAAAGCAAGAGATTGCTCTTTTGCGTAAGAAAGGTGGCATTATCCTCCCACCCATTAAGTTCCCACCGGAGAACAGATGAAGCCCCTGTGCCTTTTACTTTTTTTTTTTGTCTCAAATCCACCCAAGATTTCTGACATAAATTTCCCCAGAAGTTGTCTCCTGCGACAGTCTTTTATTTTGAAGTGAATGGACCTAAAAGTCTAAAATGAGATCCAGCCAGGTAATGCCCAACATCTGTTATTGAGCTGAGCTGTTTCACATTTGTTTGGAACCAACTGGATTGAATGTGAAGTCTCAGAAGGCTGTGTCTCATACTAAGAAAGCATCTTTCATATGTCTCCTTTTAGGATACTTGTGTTTGTGTTTGTTTTATCTGAATTTTTAGCCATTGGCAAGAAAAGCTAGCATTGAGAGTGTTAGCTGGTCCCTTTTCTGTTGCTGTTTAAAGCCAGTGGGCTAGAAGGTGAGCGGTAGCCTGGATTTGAGGGCCCCATGGATTAGCTAAATGAAGATTGGGAGCATTCGCCCTCACCCAGGTTGTGTCTGAAGTCACATCTTATTTCTCTTACCTGTTCGACTTCTCCTTGCCTATCATTTGCATATTGCTTATAGTCCTTCACTTTCTTTCTTAATTTTTTTTAAAATTCTACTTTTCTGAAAGTCATGTTGCATCTTGATGAGTTTTTCCAATTTAGCTTTGGCTGGAAAAAGCGGGTAACAATCTACCAGCTGGCACGCTACTGCTTTTGGCCAGCAGAGGGAGCACTTGTCCTAGACTGCCATCAGTCCTGGGGCTTTCCTACCGTCTTGCTCATCAAATTCATGACAAGAGTAAGAAGCCAGATGCCTCTTAATGAGATTGTGTGTCTCAAGAGGCATTTCATCTGTAACTCAACTCTACTGAGATTGAGAAGAGGCCTTGCAAGCTTCAGCCTCCATCTAGTCCCGGGTATGAGGATCCTATGGATGGGCAGCAAGCAGTAAGTAAATGTGGGTTTTAAACAAGTGGTGAGTCAGCTCCCCTGGCAGTGTGGGTGTATCTTTGGAAAGAAGGGAAGTGAATGTATCAGGCACCACATGTGTAGCGTAACTCTTAAATACTTGGTCTTCAGCACACATGGACCTCTACAGAAATGATTAGTTTCATTCCTTGACCTGACCCGAGTTTTACCTTCAGTGCAGTCAGGAGGAGAACTGACTCTGCTTCTCCTTGCCTCCTGTGCACTGTCTCCCTCTTGGACTCAGCAGTTACTATTGCATCCCACGTTAATAAAAGCACAACCGACATTCCATATTTACAGACAAAAACATTGGAGACATCTATCTTTTCCAGATCTCATCTCTTGATCTGAAAACATCACAAGTGGGTATTCTCTTCAGATACTCAAAGACCGAATCCTAACATCTAAGGAAAACGCTGACTCATGCATGACTAAGCTGAAGGTTACAGGGAAGACTAAACATTTATTTAGAAGTTACAGTGTTTGTTTTTACAGAGCGATGTTGCCGCGGATTATTGATTCTGGAAGGTCTGTTAATGCTTATAGTACTATACACATCTGAGTCTGTTCTCACGGGCGTCTTCTGGAGACCTTGCCTGTAGCACTGGAGCTGGCCGTCTTCACAGGTGTCTGCAGCCTGTGCGCCCCTGGCCTCTGCGTTCCCCGTTCCCCTTCCCCGTGCGCTCCTCACGCACAGTGAGCGGGAGTCTTCCCTCGGGCAGCTGCTCTCTGGGCCTCTGCAGCCTCCTGGGCAGGGGCAGAGGTTCTGAGCCGCCTCCTCAATCTGGGTGCTGGCCAGTCCGTGTTCCTCTTTCCTGGTTTGCTCCTGGTATGTGGTGGCTTCTTTGTTTAACCTCTCATACCTCCATGGGTAGGAGTCCCTATGTCTTTCCAGAATTATAACAACACATATACATTTATTTACAAGTGCATAAATATATAAATATGGCTATTATAGAAAAATAAATACCAATTTCCTCTGTCTCTTTATAAACCATAATAGTCTTTCTGGAATGCTGGCTTCTGCCTAAATGATGGGGGGTGGTGTTTCAAAAGATATGTGCACTGATGGGCTGGGGGAGAGCTGCCTCCCGGGCTCCTGTCCTCCGTGGGTCCCCGTGGGGTGCTGGGGGCACCACTCTCCTCCACCCATTTGGCAAGTGTCAGGACTGTCCACTTCTTCAACCGGTGCCAGGCCCAAGCAGCACGGGGGCCCTGCGGGGAGAGAGAATGGAAACATTAACATCCTGACTGTCCAGGAAGTGGCACTCTGAGGCACTGGTCACACTCGTCCAAAAGGGGAGAGAGAAACCTACAGCCATGACAAGGCGATTTCTGGTCTTGATCACCCCACACACAGTCCATTCCCCCAGGGGAGCCCATCCAGTGTCAGTGGCGCCGGGCCTGGCTCTAGGAGGTGAATTCCATCTCCCAGAGGCAGGGTTGAGGGTCTGCACGTGGACCTACAGCCACACCACGGAGGCTAAGAAACATGACCCAAGCCTCTGCAGCATCTGGCACCCACCCAAGAATCCACTGATTTCCAAGGCACTGGCCCAGGGAAGACAGAGGGAGGGGCTAGTGTGCACTGAGCCCCACGGAGAAAAGTTCTGTGGAAGCACAGAGAGTTCTGATGGTTGTGAGAACTTGGCTCCCTAATAATTGATGTAACCTTAGTCCTTAATTAAGAGACAAGACCCAACAAAACAAGGTATTTTGGCGTGATTAGAGAGCGCCTCTTATTATGAGAGGCAGTAGGAATTTGGAATGGCCTTAATGCAGAGACCAAAAAATGTCTTTCTCTGAAATGGGATGGTGTCCTTTTCCTCAGCCTGTGAGGACGAGGCTTGTGATGGTGGAGAAGGACCCGACCGGTAGGCCCCTGCACATCAGCTAGGCCTTCGGGCAGAAGGGACGGTGGCCAGCCCCTGTCCTTCCCCCGTCTCTCCTCATTAAAGCCGTGGACAGCTCCCTACCAAGCACCACCTTCAACGACTTCTCCCCAGCACCCCTCTCCTCCAAGTCACTCCTGGGTTGTGGGTTCCTACCTCATGCTACCTCCAGCCTCTTTAATTTCCTGCTCTGCCCCTGGCACAAACCTGGGTGAAAAAGAGGGTCCCATGTTGCTTCCAGCCCCGGAGTCTGGGGTCCTCGCCTCATCCCGGACTGGCTGGTTGGAGCAGGCTGCTCCTGGAGGGGGTGGCGGTCCTGGCGGGCCTGCAGCCGCTGGTGCGTTGAGGCACCAGGCAGTGTGTACAGGAAAGAGGCCTCGTCTGGGTTGGCCTTGGCTCCCCTGCATGCACAAGACCAAATGGGAGTGAGGTGTGGGCAGGGTGGGCCCACGTCCCCACCGCCCAGCTGCTTCCCTGTCGAGAACACCAGAGGGGAAAGGGCCCAGATGGGCAGGGGCGGCTCCCTTATGAACATCGAGAGGTGCCACGCCATTTCCAGGTAATTCTGGCCTCTCTCCATTGTATTCCATGCAAGTCCTAAGTGTATTAGAAAATGTGGAGTCACGGGCGTCTGGGCAAAGCCAGCAGTGCCTGGCTCCGCAGCCTGCCAGGTGGGGGGCAGATTCTGAGCGGCTGACCAGTGCTCCAGAGCAGAAAGGGCTTCCTAACTGCAAACACTACCCCTTGGGACCGGGAGGGGGAGGGGAAGGCCAGTGGAGCAGGCTGTCAGATGCGGGGACCCCTTAGTCTAGAAGAAATGAGGAGCATGAGGAACATCGCAAAGCTGGCCCCACCTCTCAGTGGCTGGTGCTGAACCTGAGGGCCTATGGGAGAGAGAGCTCTGGGACTGGAGGCAGATGCAGGGGTGGGAGGGCCTGTTACCTGGGAGGCGGGGCACTGTGGACGTCATGTCCATCGCCAGGAGCGGTCTGCCTCCGGAGGTGGTGGGTGTCGTCCTGCTGCTCAAAGGGAAGAGGAATGGCAAGGTCATGTCGGCGTCCAGGACACGTTCCCGTGCATCCTCTAGCAGGATGAGCTGTTCCTGACTAAGGAAGCCTGGCCCGCAGTCCAGGCCTGGAGGCCGGCAGGGAGGCAGCCTCAGGAGGCGCCCAGCCTCCCCTCCAGGGCGGCCGCACCTGCTCGCCCGCACCCAGGATGCGTTACCTGTGGCCGTGCCCCGGGACAGTGCTGCGGAGGCTTCACGCCTGGGTGGCCCATGGCAGGCGCAGGGCAGCCCCTGTTCACATGCCCCCCATTGGCACAGGCCCGTCCATTGGTGCCGCTGAGGTAGGGCTGCCCGTGGGCTCGGTGGCCGGGAAGTCCTCCCAGCGGCACCATAGTGTACTGGCAGGAGGAGGACAGCAAGGTACTTCGAGGAAAACCCAGGTCTGTTGTATGTTCTGGAAGGAAGAAGGACAGAGGTCTGTTGAGGCCACAGAGGCCTGGGCAGCTAGAAAAAGTCCCATGTGAACCTCAGAAAACTCCTGAGCACAGGGTCAGACCAGGGAGGCAGGGAGCTGGCACCGCCCTAGAGACGAGAATATTCTCCCTCACTGCTGGGAGCCGGTCCATCCTTGCTGTTTCAAGGGACCTGGTATATATGGCATACTGTTCTTAATATGTTTGCTCACCTTCTTGGCACTATGTGTTTTAACCAAGGTCACCTCTCTGAGAAAGGGTGTTTCCCCAGGTAGGGATTTTCCCCTGAAGTTAGGGAGGGAATAAAACCCCTTAACTAAGTGCCAGGCGGGTAATTAATCACTTTAACTATGAACAATCATGCTTAAGCTACATAATCTTTACTCCCTGGAATGGAGATACGAAACACCCTAACCTTTGGAATAGAGATTGATAGGATTGGAATCAACTGGTATAAATACAGATATAACAAGACAACAGGATACAGAACCTAGACACAGAACCTACACAGAACCTAGAAGAGAGAGAACATGGCAAAAGATCCTGGACAGAAACTGGCAATAGAACCTAGAGACAGAACCTAGCGAGAGAACCTCCTAGACAGAACTTGGCTGGAGAAACTAGACAGAACCTGGCTACAGAACCTGGCAACAGAACCTAGAGACAGAACATGGCTACAGAACCTGTATAAAACAGCAAGAGAACCTGACTAGAATCTGGTGACAGAACCTGGCTGGAGAACCTAGCGAGGGAACATGGCTACAGAACCTGGCTGGAGAACCTGGAGAACCTAGCAAGAGAACATGGACACAGAACCTGGCTGGAGATCCAAACCAGAACTTCGCTGGAGATCCTGACCAGAACTTGGCTAGAGATCCTGGCTAGGCTGCTGATCAACTGAACACTGTCTCTGTGTCATTCCTTTTTCACCGACTCCGTCCACACCTTTGGGGACCCCTGGACCTGCTGGGGTTGGACCCCAGAACCTCGCAAACTTCTTCACGCTACTCATTTCTCCCTAACAGCGACTTCCTTTGCAGCAGCGATGAGGGTGAGGAGAGACGGGGACAAGTGTTCAGGAGGAGGAGGAGGAGGTGAGCGAACACAAGGAGCAATAGTTAGGGGAGGCAAGATGGACCAGGTGTGCTGTAGGAAGGGGGGAGTGCAGCGCAGCCCTGGACCCAGAGCAGAGGCAGGAAACGTTTGGCGGGGAGAGGTGGGTAAGTGTGAACACAGAGCAGCAGCTGCAGGTGTGAAAAGGAGTTGGAGCCAGATGAGTCCTGAGCTCCTGAGATGCAGAAGGGCCAACTCCCCCTCTTCACACTCTCCTCCACCTGCCAGGTCCGAGAGCTGAGAGGAGGGACTCAGTCCTGGGGTGTTCTGTGACTCTCCCTAAGCCCTCTGGGGACCCAGGAGCTTGCGCCCCAGTGAATGGGAAGCAGGCACCTCTGATCCTGCCCTGGGGAGAGGGCTCCCTCCCTCCCTAGGCTCCTCCCCTGGTGTGGGGGAGGGCGCTCACTCACTCTGCTTGGACCAGGCCCTCCACAAGCAGAAGGGGATGAAGGCGACGATGATGAGGACGATGGAGCCCAGGACGACCCCCACAATCAGGTAGGGCAGGTCGCTGGAGCGTGCCACCATGGCCCCCGTGCCCACCGGCCGCTCCATGGTTTCAGGGGGTGGCGGCTGAGGTGGAGCCGGAGTTGGGGGTGGGAGCCCGCCAGGATGACCAGACTTCCGAGCTGTAATTGTGAACAAAACTCCCATCAGCATCGATTTCTCTGACATCTCGTTCACAACAAACAGCAAACATCCGGATTCCATGGGTGTGGGAAATGGGGCCTCGAAACCCTTTATCGGGTGAGCGTGGGGTCCCAGCTCAGCAGGACCTTGGCATCTACCGTGAAACCTGGGATTACTGAGAACTGGACCTTGTATTTCAAAACACAATCAGAGAGTTGTGAGCCACGCCCGGAGCCAGGCTGGGTGCTCTGGGCAGCAGGGTGTGGGGATTTCCTGACAGAGGAGCTGGGGAACTTCAGGAAGAAAGTATAACAAATGCACGAAACCAGCAGGAGAACCAGGAAAGGAGGCATTCACCCACGGACTTGCTCGTCCTGGCAGGTTAAGGGGTGTGGAGGACTAGGCATGAGCCTGAGCCACAGAGCAGGAGGATAGGTGTGTTGGGCGGGACTCCCTGGGGCAGACAGTATCTGGGAAACGCTGATCCCAAGGTAACAAGGTAGGATGGTGAACTCTCAGGGTTTGCTATCAAGGTGCACCTGACATTGTTAACCCTCTTCTCAGCCGTCCCCTGGCCTTTCTGATACTGCAGCCTTCTGCTATACCCCAGCCTCTGACTGGTGCGGCTCCTCTCTCTTCTCCTGCTCTCTCCTTTTCAGCTTCTCCTCAGACACTGGGAGGTCTTCCTGGTCCCTGTCGGTCAGCACTCTCTGTGCACCCTCATCTGTTCCCATGATTTCAACCTAATGACACTTTCTCAGAAAAGAGACCCTAACCCATCCCTTCTCTTTACCTGTACTCCGCACCCTGCTCTCTCCCCTCAGCCTGTTCCTGCATAGTCACCACTGACCCCTCAGCAAACACATCCAACAATAGCCCTCCTACAGCCCACAGGGCCGTCTCCCCTCCTTCCAGGACCATATACTTTAACCGCCTGGAGGTCCTTGCAGGTTTGTCCAGTCCCCTAGGCCACTCCCTCCTCAGTCCCCCCGAAGATGCAATCCTTTCCAAAGGCCAGAGTGTAACCTGTGTGAGGGCTCTGCTTTTTGCCCTGGGCACCCTGATACAGGACCTCTGGTCCTGGGTGGATCTGCCCCTCACTGCACTGAACACGATGGAAGAGGGCAGGCAGTGCACACAGCAGGTGCTCTGTATTTGCTGGCCAAGTGATGGGAAGCAGGGCACAGCTGGAGAGAGATGTTGCCAATGAAGGAAAATGGGTTTTCTCGTCGCTATTCCTTAGCAATCTCCTGAGTTTGTTCTTTGCAATACACCTGCTTAATACGCTTTCAGTGTTTGCGAAAAGGAGACAGTATCTATCCACTTGACCAATGTGAAAATAAATTATTATGTGAATATGTTTATCATGTTTTAATGCAGAGAAAGAGACTGGGCTTGTAATTGGACAAACTTGGCCCAAAGTGTGCTCTACCACTAACTGGCCGCTTGACCTTGGTAAGGTATATCATTTCCTTTTCTGTCTCATGGGGTTGGAGTTAACTAAGTAAATAAACCAGTGTTAGCATCAAATGTTATCATAGGAATAAAGTGCTTATAGAAAATTTCCAACCTAAGAACGGGTTCCACTCCATGAGCTCATATAGGAGTGAGTTCCCAAGTTCTTTGTAGCCGCCATGTAGCAAGCCATCTGTACTTAATATGAGGCGCAAGCAAATGAAAGGGTAAGCATGATGAAGTTTAGGGGTACCTGGAAAACGAGTCTTCCTGGGGAAGAGACACCCAGCAAAGCACACAGAACAGAGACAGACACAGAACCCACAGACCTCACCTTTGGTTTCACAGATCATCACGTTGCTGAATTCACTCTCGCCGCCCTCATTAAAGCACTGCATCTTAATGTCATAGGAGGTCTCCGGCTGCAGGTGGTTGATGGAGTGCCAATACCTATCCCCTGGAAGAGAGACTCAGTCACACATGGGGATGTGGGTCTGGTTTACCTGGTCTCCACGGGCAGTCAGACTCAGGGCTGGGTGCTGGGGCGGCTGCCATGAACGGCCCCATCATCTGTTGTCCCATCACCATGGGAAGGAACCGTGCGGGTTTATGAACTCAATGACCCCAAGAGAGTCATGAAAGAGACGACGATATGGGGCACAGATGCTGTGTGTCACAGCAGCCCGGGCTTTACACCTTCACCAACACCAAGACCCCCCGTGCCAACAGAGGAAACCAAATCACACGGAAGCGTTTCTCACCTTCCACCATGTCCTTCTTGTAGTCACTGTCGTTGTCACTGTCCGTAGGCCGGTAATAGATGTAGAAGCCATGGATGGGGGTGTTGTTGTTACTTGCTGGGATATACTTAGGGAAAGGAGAAGAGACACGTTGACAGTGGAACAGAGATCACCAGTTGCGGCCATGGGGAATGGGAATTTCCCCAGCCTAGAGTTCAAAATTCACGGGGGGACCCTGGCCGACATTTCTGATGACATCCCCAAAGCTCTCTGGAGAATGCTGTATTCAGTCCAGAAGTCCCCCAGCCTTTAGAGACAAGAAACAAACGGACATTTCCCCAAAGAGTTAAGTCCCCTCTGAGCCTGCCTGGGTGGGGATGACGATGGGTGGACAGACACACTTAAGGGAGGTCGCTTAGGGGAAAGGCTGGGGAAGACAAGTGATTCCCTCTCACCCAACACGAGCTCCGCCCGCCTCCCCATGCAGGCTACGCAAGGCCACATACCATCCACTTGAGCATGATGGTGGTCTCATTGACGGCGTCGGTGAAGGTGATGTACGGGCCCGCCACGGGGCGCTCATAGAGGCGGCCGCTATAGCCCGACACCACGTATGGCTGGGAGGGGGCGCTGGGCTCGCTCTCCCCCAGCATGTTCAGAGCCCGGACTCGGAACTTGTAGGAGGTGCCTGGTGAGAGAGACACTCACTGATCCCAGGAGCTGGGTAATACCTTCCGACTTGCTCACAGCTCATTCAGGGCCTGGACCTGGGCGGGGGGTGTCTTCTGGGCAGACCTTCCCCAAAAGCAAACCCCAAAGGACTCGGGAGACATCACACCCTCATCAGAAAGGGAGAGAGAGGGCTTGTGGAACTGAGGCACCACAGAGCATCCATGGGAGCCTAGAGATGGGTGGAGGATGAGCAGTGAGAACCCCCACAGCTCCTGTTCTCCTCTTGGTGGCCAGGGGGCAGTGCGGGGGAGGGGAGGGGTGTGGGGACAGAAAGAGGAGGTCAGTGGCCAGGCCCCTACCTTTCTCTAGGCCTGTGATCTCCACTGAGAGCCTGGACGGAGGGATGGCGCTGGTGGCTAGCATCCAGTCCCCCACTTTCTTCAGCTTCTTGTATTCCACACGGAAGGACTGGATCGGGAACCCACCATTCCCACGGGGGATCCAGGTCACAAACACCGATGTCTCTGAGGCCATGGAGATGGTGGGCCTGTCTGGAGCTTCTGGGGCTGAGGGAAACCATCCATGAGGGAGGAAAGAGGAGAAAGACACGGTGAGAAGATGGTCGTGTTGCAACATGACTTGGCCTCTTCCTGATAGGAACCCGTTCCTCCCCACAGTCCCGCCCCCCTCCGGTGGCTGCACTGGGTCGTCCTGGGGTCACCTTAGATGGGTCACCCAGGTGGCCTTCTCCAAGGAGGAGTCCCTGGGCTAAGACTCCCGAAAGCCATACTTCTGCCAGGTCAGAGTGTGGAGGCGCAATGGCCACCTGTTCTCCCCTCCCCTGCCTCTGCACCCACAGGGTCAGCAACCCCAGAACTGGACTCCAGGGTTTTATCTGAAAAGCTTCAATCTGTACTTCTTCACTGTGGGGAGACACCGGAGAGAACCAAGAGCCCATTCGTCCTTCAGCAGTGAGCCCAAGGCTGTGGACCAGGTTCCGGTTATGTGCACGCATCATTTCTACCCCTGGGGGAACTGGGGGCTTACGGGAGAGGCGGCCGTGGTCTGGCTGGCTGCTGCTCTGGGGGCTGGCTCCAGGGTCATCTCTCTGGATCTGCTGCTCCTTGCTGGCCATGATTTCAGGTTTGGGCCGCCGTCCTGGGTAGAAACGGGTTGAGCTCAGCCAGGGAGGGAGCACGCAGTATTAGGTCTCCCTCTCCACAGAGTGCTTTCTGCCAGGAGGTCAGACGAGGAGGTGCAAGTAATGCAGGGCAGCGGAAGTGGGTCTGATCTCCGCTCTGCCTGAGGGGCGCCAGAGAGGCTGGCTGGTGGCATCCTGCTGAGAGGTGGGGCCTTAGCCTGGGCACACAAACCACAGGAGGCAGGCACTGGAAGGGTGGTGAGTAGTGGGACAAGGGGACGCTGGTCTCACCTGAGCCTGGGAGGATTTTCTCAGGCCCACGGGAACCCCAAGCTGGGGCAACGACTGACCCTCACCCGTTCGGAAGGTGACCATGGCTGTCTGGCCTTCGCCTGCACAGTTGTAAGCTGCCATCTCCACTTCGTATAAGCTCCCGGGGTCCAGTCTGGTGAGGGTCAGGCGGTGCTGGTTGGCTGGGATGCCAGAGATGGTCCAATCATCAGAGGTGTTTGTGACCTGCTGGGGAAGGTGGCTGGTCATAAGGACCGGCCTCTGGCCGGGAGCTCTTGGTGGCTGTGGTTTGCAAGAAAAGCAGACCTGAGCCCAGAGGGCAGGAAGGGTGGGTGGGAGGAGAATGGGGCAGGTTGGGGGAGCGGTGGCGCAGCAGAGTGCAGACTGGGCCTTCCAGCTCTAGGACAGTATATATAGTCAGGCTCCCCCCTCTCTCATCTAATGATCCCATCAAAAAAAAACCCAGCGGGGAGGGTCAAAAGGCCTCACTGACATTGCTGAGAATTTCGCCAAAGACCTCTCTTTTTCTGAAAAACTCACTTTACTTTCTTTCTCTTTGCTCTATTTAAAGCAAACAGTCTATATTCTAACTAGAGGCCTGGTG
>NW_006282125.1:316485-321614 GCF_000327345.1 Myotis davidii | reverse complement strand
TACTCCCCCCTCCTGGCCTGCTCCCTCTAACTGCCTATCTGCTCTCCCCTCCTGGCCTGATCACCCTAACTGCCTATCTGCTGTCCCCTCCTGGCCTGATGGCCCTAACTGCCTATCTGCTCCTGCCTCCTGGCCTGATCCCCCTAACTGCCTATCTGCTCTCCCTTCCTCCCCACGCCCTTCAGACCCCTGGTGCAGGTGTGCTGAGAGCTCTCCGCTGCGGCCCCGCCCCTGTCCTGATTGGTTGTTACATGGCGGTGTCCCAGCCAATTTGCACATTCCTATATTATTAGAATAGATAAGATGAGGATGATGGTAAAAGTAGCAGTACCAGTAGAATGGCTGCATTTGCTGAGCATTTACCAGGTGCTAGGCATGGAGCACTTTATATATATGTTATATAGTGCTTTCATGACAACAGCCTGAGAGAGATGAGCAATTTGCCAAAGGCCACAGCCCCAGTGAGTGCATGCTCACAATGTTAATCTCTTTAGAAAGAAAAACAATCTGGGAGCCAGAAAATCTTGGGTTCTATCCTGGTTGTCTCTCTTACTATCTGTGTAACATAAGCAAGTTCTCTAACCTCTCTGATCCCAAGGCTTTTCATTTGTAAAATGAAGCAAATAAGGTCTCTCAGGTGATTCTGAAGATTAAATTTGGTGATTTGTGTAAAGTGTCAAGCTTTGAACTGGGTGGACAGCAGGTTCCCAACAAATGCCTGGCCCTTCTCCCTACGGCCCCACACCCTCCGCTCTGTGAGGTTTCCGCCATCTCAACCCTCCTTTTCTGCTCCTGCCCTCAGTCCTTGCTTAGAACTTATAAAGTGTGGATGAGTTGTCAGGATTATGGATGAATAGTAATGGCGTCACATTCCCAGCTCTTTAAAGAAAAAACAACAAAGGCGCTTCAGGCTCGGGGCGATGCTCAGAGGCCAGGCTGCTTGCTCTCAGCCACCCTACCTTCCAGGACAGACCTAACTGCGGGCGTGCACGTCTCAGAGAGCCTGCTGGAGCCTGAGGTGTGGTTTGCTGAAGGAACTAAACAGTTGCCAGGAAAGCTCTGAGTCCCAAGAAGAATATTCCAAAGTAGAACAAGCCCTGCTATTCACGGGCCAGGCAGGGCCGGGGCTCGTAATGTCAGGCTTCCAGGATTTGTTCCAGGGGGAGATGATTTTACAAACTGAGAATCCCCGGCGGTGCTGGAAACCCAAACACAGTAGCCAGGCTCTGCAGATGCACCAGGAAATGAAGCCACTCCCCCGTGTGAAAAGGGGAAAAAGCACTGAATGGCTCGCAGGCTCCAGCAAGAGAAGGCGGCTGAAGAAACAACCCAAATGCTGATATTTTTTATGTCCAAATCCTTTCTGATGTGAGGATCTTGAAGACGTTAGTCCCAGAAGAAAGGAACTGCTTCTGGGACATCATTTCTGCCGCGGCCGTGCCCACCTAACAGCTCCAAGGGCCCCACAGGCTGGCTCTATAGAAGCAAGGCCCAGTGGGCAGTGTCTGCTCACTTCCCAGGCCTGGCCTCACACTGCCACGGGGACCAGAAATGAAAATAAGAAATGGGACGGTAATTAGTCACTGTCACTCACACCGAGAGGCTGGGTGCCACCCCAGCCTGGCATTTCCGGATCGCCATGCCTGGCTTTTGCCAGCCAGCCCTCTGGCGAGGCAATTTGGTGGCCACCTCTTGGCCTGAAAAATATTATTCTTGCTCTCATGCTGGTTGCCATCTCCTGGGGACCATGAGCGTTTGGCCTGCCCTGATCTTTGTCTACAGCTCTGAGGCGGAGGTGTCTAGTTACACAGAGAAACAAGGATTAGGACCAGCCCTGCCCCGTAACCTGGGCTGAACAATGCTGCCGTTTGTTACAAATGCATTCACCCCTTAGCTGGCTGGCGATAAGGCGGCCAGCAGGCCGAGCACCAATAAGGAACTGCTTGCCTTGGCCCCCCCTGGGAGGCAGCTTTGCCCGAGGTGTCTTTCTGCCCCCCTCAGAGGCTCTGTGGACTTGTCCTGAGCACATTCGGGGGACAGGCACAGAGGGGCCGCGTGTCCAGTGGGGGAAACGGCTCCTGCACAGTCACACCTTCCTCCCCGCAGGGCTGGCTTTCATTTTTAGAGGGGGAAGATGAGTTGATAAATGCTTTTAGTTCCACGTTCATATATTATCCAAATTCTTCTTCCAAGTGCACACAGCACTTTCATGAGCAAAAAAATATGAATGCATAAGAAAGTCTAGCATTAGAACGCGTTACTTATCAAGTAAGATTTTTAAAAATCCATTTGAAAACAATAACTGCCTACTGTCTAATGACCTTAGAGAGAAGGTAGCATGCACGGGGGTGCGGGCGGGGGGGGGGCGATCGGAAACGGACTGTAAGGACATCCTCCTGCAGGGAACGGCAGGGTCGGAGCAAGTGAGAATGCAGCCCTGAGTGAGGGTGACAGCCCGGGGACCCTTTGCTGCTTCCCAGGACCCAGTGTGCAGGACGGCGGGCTGGAAGGCTCCGTCCCGTACCCCGTCAGCGCTGGAGTCCTTCCCGACAGCTCCCCAAACACCACGGGACAGACTCCCCTCTGTCAAGGTCTGAGCAACTCGATGTGCTTCCAGCTCAAACGCCTGCCTGTCAAACGCGAGCCACGAGTCTGAGAACTGAGGGCACTTTACAGTCCTCAGAGAAATACTGTTCACAAATGTTTGTTTTCCTGGCTGAGAGCTCACTCACCAGGCCTGGGTTCCTGCAGGTACGCACCCAGTGGAGCTTAGCTTGGTTCAAAAACAGAACAACATCCACAACAAACAGCGGAGCGAGGAGGGGAGGGCCAGGGATGGTTAACAGGGAGATGGTTTGCTCCCTCAGGGACTAGCAGCTGGTGGTGGTAGCTTCCGGGAAGCCTGTGCGTGAAGCCCAGACCCGGAGGCAAAGGCATGGCTTTTTTCCTGGGCCTCGTAGCGTCCCAAATGCCCAGCACCACCCTCTTCCTGGAGGTGGTAGGAAAGTCCCCTGGAGGAGACGGGAGGTCGTGCCCAGTAGTGGGGTTGGCCATCCAGGTTGCGGCGGGAGCTCAGGGGGAGGAAGATAACAGAGACCCCCGCCCAGCCTGAGAGGAGGTGGGCACCATGCCAGGCACCATACCTTGCGGTGTTTCACCTCATAGTAGAGGATCGGTGCCCGGCTGCCACCCTCATGCCGAGGCCGCCACACGAGCTCGTAAGAGTCAGTCTTGGAGGTCCTGGGTGAGCTGAGGATGACGGGTGCCTCGGCGGGCGCCACCGGCCCTTTCTCTCCAGGGCACTGCGGGGAAGCCGGCTGCACCGACGTTGGAGGCCTCGGGAGCCCAGGGTGCCCCCTCAGCATCTGGTCAGGGCTTCTTGGTCTGGAGGGTGGCACCGGAGGTGTGGCAGTGTCCAGCTTAGCATCGGGCCATGGCCTCAGGGTTGTGCCTGGAGCAGGAAAGACAGGGAAGGAAGAGGGTGTTAGTTCCCTGGTCACCTGCTGAGCTGAGAGAAGACCTGCCGGGCAGGAAGAGTCCTCAGGGCAGGACTGACATGGCCAACGGCCCACTCAACAGGCTTGCCCCATGTCCAGGCATCTTGCCGTGGTCCAGGCATGGCAGGCAAGCGTGTCTGCAACCTGTTTGTGTTCCTGACTCCACATCTGAAGTGAACTATCTATTTGCTCCTGGGGTGCAGGATCCCCGTGCCCTCTTTCTCACACCTAACACTGGGGCTGGGGGCAGCCCCACACTGGGGAGTCTTAGCACACGGCACACACGGGCCTTTTCCTTCTCCACTGCACTGACCTGGAAATGGGAGACGGAAAGCCAACTGTAAATGCCACTGGGAATCTGAGGGGCCAGGGCAACACTTCCTTCAGGGAGCATCCACGGACTCTGCCTGCCCCACGGGAGGTTGGCATCTGACAATGACGATTTAGCATTTCATTCTCTGTCATTGTATTTTTCTCCAACTATTTCCTCTGCATATTTTATCTCCTCCATGAAAAAATTCTTGAGGCTAATTCTGTGTTATGTTTCTCTGTATTCCCCAGGCTACCTAGTCCAGTGCTGAGCATAGTTATTGCTCAGTCACTACAGGTGTCAATGGAAATGAATCAAGCTAACAATACAATTGCTTTCCTTTGCTCCAGAGCAGGGGTTGTCAGACTGGGTTCCATGGAACCCTATGAACCCACAGATTCTAACAAAAGGATTAAATTACACTTTTAAATTATAATACAACAGCTAAATGGGTCATTTTCACTAGTGAAAACCTGCACTTCTTTTTAATAAGTTAATATAAATTTGAACTTATAACTGAAAGCCACTTTTACTGGTTTTACACATCGGGGTTCTATTTTAGATTCCCTTGGAGAGAAGGGTTCTGTGAGTATTCACTCCACTCTCGGTCCTCGTGCTGCACTCACCTGGCCTGGCGGTCCTCAGCTGGACCACGGCGTGGGCACTGCCAACTTCGTTCTCGGCCATGCACTGGTAGACACCCTCATCCTCAGGCCCCACACTGACCACACGCAGGGTCCTACGTGACAGTCGGAGGCGCTGGCTGGGGGTGAGCGGCACGGCGTTCCTCAGCCACAGCACTGAGGGCGGGGGGTTCCCGCGCACCTCACAGGTGAGCTTGGCACTCTGGCCCCACGGGATGACCAGCTGGGACAGCTCCACAGTGACCTCGGGGGGTTCTGCCGGGAAACCAGAGCAGGGGTGAGAGAGGCAGAGTCTCCCCGTCCACGTCAGGCAGAAAGGCTCCCCCTTTCCCCTGGCTGTTGACAGAGGAAAGGAAAGGTCTCTGTCTCCGCCACCAGAGCCACAGCAGGAAAGGGCACCGAGGGGCAGTCAGCCCTCTACCCCAGTCCCTGGGATACAGAGCCTCCACCTCTCAGTGCTCCTGTCACTCACTCGGCACGTGACCTCTCAGAAGGGACGTGACCCTGAGCTGGGGTTAGGAGCTTCTAGACAGGCCAAGCAGACCAAAGGGAAGGTCAAGGAGAAGAAGGTCTGCAGGAGACACTCACCAAACACCTGGACGTTGTAGAGAATGGCCGCCGCCCCAGGCTCCCCGACCCCGTTGTCGGCCATGCAGCGGTAGGTCCCCGAGTCCTCCT
>NW_006282125.1:300189-316296 GCF_000327345.1 Myotis davidii | reverse complement strand
CTTGTTATAACCCGCGACACTGGACCCATCCTTGGCCCAGGTGACCCGCGGAGGCGGGATCCCGCTGGCCACACACTCCAGGATGAGACTGTGGCCTTTGGTGACGATGATGGTCTGGGCCTCTGGCGGATAGATGATGCGGGCGGCCTCGGCCGTGGAGCCTGGAGTGGGGGGTGGGGGGAGGACAGCGTGTGGGACCAGGACTTGGTGTGGAGGATCCCTTCTGTGCGACCTTGGGTGGCCCTGACCCAGGAGGCAGTCCCAGAGACCATGGATTTGGAATCAAATAGCCTTCAGGAGCTTATGACCTACATAAAGTGGGGCCAGTCATTTAATTCCCTTCGGCCTTGGCTTTCTTACTCGAGACAAGGACTTCCTGCAGGAGTTGTTACAATAAGAAATGAGACTGCAGTGGCGCAGCATCACAGCCAAGCGTGTGTGGGGGCAGCTGTGTGTCGGAGGAGAGAAGGATGAGGGGTGGCCAGAGGAACACTTGAATGGTGCAGGTTTTTCCCTGCTTGCACCCAGGAAGGGACTCTAAGACAGGATGAGATGGGATCCACGGATCCCCATGCACAGGTCTCAGAACCCAAGTGTCTCCCACAGCGTGAGCAGCATCTCACGTGAGCATCTTGCTGAGATGAGCAGGACCTATGGTTTAAAGATAAGCATTCCTCCTATTGTGAGGTCTCCCCATCAACTACTTCATTAGGTTCCCAGAGGAGGAAGCAGCCAGCCACCCTTTTTCAAGGCTGGGGGAGAGACATGGTTGAACTTATTGAAAGGCATGCTGCTCCCCCACGTGCCGTCTTCCTCGGGACCTTCAGGTGGCATGCTGCCATGTGCGATTTTGCTTTCTGTGCCAACCAGGGACAGACCAGGTTCTGTACGACCTGGAACTCATATAGCTTGGGAAGCCGTCTTTAAGGAAAAGAATACAAAATTACAGATACTCAATTAGGCAGGTGAGGAACCACTGAAATGTTGCTTCATGAACTTCACAGTAAATCTGCCTTTGGTGCCGATTCTAAAACCTAACTCCACCTTAAGATGTGACTCCACGGAATCCACGGGGATTCAGAAAAGAGCCTGGCGCACAGAACACGCTCAGCAAACGCAGCTGTTTTCACATAAACGGGGGGCTGTGTGGGCCTCCACGGTCTTCACCAGGGGGAGGTGTTGGGCAAATGTCCGCAGTGCAGACTGGTGGCCTCGAGATGGGCACAAGGCAGCATGTCTTTCCCACACAGACGCTGCCCGCTGCTGAGCACGACTGTCCTGCCCAGCCCACATCCCGCCACCCCCTCCTCTGAAAGTTACACATGCAGGAAAGTCCTCCACAGGCACAGAGAGGGGGGGTCCCCACAGTGCTCTGAGGTGAGTGAGCAGGAGGCACAGCCCCTTGAGCCAAGCCCGAGGGCTGGGCTGTGAGAAGTGGGCGCTTCGGGAGGTACCCCCATCCCGGCTGAGTCCTGGATGTCCCACTAGCTCAGCGGTTCTCAACCTGTGGGTCGAACGGCCCTTTCACAGGGGTCGCCTAAGACCATTGGAAAACATAATTACTGTTTTTGTGATTAATCACTATGCTTTAATTATGTTCAATTTGTAACAATGAAATTGGGGGTCACCACAACATGAGGAACTGTATTAAAGGGTCGCGGCATTAGGAAGGTTGAGAACCACTGCACTAGCTGGAGCCCCACAACCCTCACCCCCACCTCAGGGAACACAAAGCTGGAGCCCAGACTCCTCCCTCTACCAGGGAGGCCCCGCCCCTTACGGCGCACGCGCAGCCGGTCACTGGAGCCCGAGGTCTTCACTTCTTGGGTGACCGGGTTGTAGGCGGCGCACTTGTACATCCCCTCGTCCTCCTGGCTGGCGTTCACGATCTGGAGGTTCCCCGAAGGCATGATCAGGTAGTTACCTGAGGAAAGAACAGGAAGGGAACATGGGTGAGTTTGGGCCTAAAGCACTATACCCAACAGCTCCCATAAATGGGCGGGGCAGGAGCCGAGATGTGCACCTGAGTCCCAGTAAGCCCACCGAGTGCTCTTCTCCCATAAAACCTGGAAGCCAGGGGACAGAATGCCAGGGAACGAAACAACTAAGGAACCAGCTAACCGGCTGGCAACTCCCCCCAGGTCAGTCCACAGACTTGTGGAAAAGCATTTTACACGTCAGGAAGCTGGCGAGAGGCAGCAGGACATGGGGTCGGCCAGACCTGCACTTAGGCATTGGACCTGCCTGTACTGACAGTGTGATCTCGGGCAAAGTCATAACCTCACAGATTAGGTTCCCTTATTTGTAAAGTGGCCCAACGGGTGCTGCCTCGGCCGCTGTCAGGCTCGAGGGGCCCTGATGCACCCCTGGGAGCTAAGAGGTCATTCCCACAGGAGGGCGGGCTTTTGCTTCATAACCTGCCATTGTGTGTCAGTCGCAGCTCTGAGCCACCTCACTACTGAATTTCTGCAACGGGGAGAACATTCTGACTCCAAACCCACGCTCTCCATGAACACTGCGGAAGCTCTCCCCTCTGCATCACTGGCCTGCTGGGCTGTGTGCTCCGGGCCAGGGGTGTCAGGGGGCTGAGGGCCGGGGGGGGACAGGGCTGGGCTCAGCTCCTCTCAGCAGGAGATCAGCTCACGCTGCTGGACACACCAGTGGTGTCCACCTTCCTGGCAGGCGAACCACCGGCCCTCCACTCCAAGCTCCTGGGGGCCTGCCCTGGGAGTCGGGGTATCCCTATACCCGGGCTCACTAAGCCTGGCACTGGCCTGCCCCTGGGGATGAGCTACTTAGGCAAATATCAGACAGAATAGGGAGAAGCACTGGCCCCTATGGGCTGGGCAGGCTTCCTCTAGGGCAGTGATGGCGAACCTATGACACGTGTGCCAGAGGTGACACGCGAGCTCATTTTTTTGGTTGATTTTTCTTTGTTAAATGGCATTTAAATATGTAAAATAAATATCAAAAATATAAAGCTTTGTTTTACTATGGCTGCAAATATCAAAAAATTTCTGTATGTGACACGGCACCAGAGTTAAGTTAGGGTTTTTCAAAATGTTGGCACGCCGAGCTCAAAAGGTTTGCCATCACTGCCCTAGGGGCCATTCCAGGCTCCCGCTAGGGACAGTGCAGATCGATGTTCTTCCCGCAGTCTCCACGTATTTTGAGGGGCAGGACTCGGGTCTTTACCCTTCCAGAAACCAGTTTTCCGTATTTTCTATAGTGAACATACATTCCTTTCATAACCAAAAAAGTTAATAAAATATTTTAAAATGTACATGTTTTTAAAGTTACACATTTTGAGCTGTGGGGTCCAGTCAGTAGGGTCTACTTGGCCTAGCATACAGGTTCAGTTGTGGATGAAGCTTCCTGTTCCCCCAACTGATACTCGGGGGACCACAGCTCGCCCCACCCCCAACCCCCTGCCCCTCCCCGCCCTGAGAGGGCTGCATTACCAGGAAAATGGGGACAGGGAGAAACTCAAGTTCCATAAGAAGATGGCTCTGCTGTGGGGATGAGCTCCACCGCCCACGCTGCAGCTGCAGGGATGGCTGGGATTGTCGGCAGCCTTTCTGTGTCGGCCTGGTGGCCGGGAGCTCACATGGGGGAAATCTGGAACCTATGCTGACAGCCCTGACCAAATGGCGCAGCTTAGCAACATCACCCAGTGCCTCAAAGAGCAAAGACATTCCTCAGGCAGGGCGGAAGACCTCCATAACAGGAGCCAGTCCCTTCAGGATCCCACAGGGCTAAATACCAAGTCCGAAGACAGGGGTGGCCACTTCCCCCCGGCCTTGGCCTCTGGGCTCCTGCTTGCTCACCTCTGGATGCCTCCAGCCACTCCTGTTTGACACTGTATCGGACCTGGGCTTTTGGGTGGCTCTCAGGAAGGTGGCAGGCAATGACCGCTGTGTTCCCCTCATCTACTTCAATCACATGCTGCACGTCTAACTTGAAGTCCTGGAGATCTGTGGAGAGAAGGGGGGGTGCCGGTTGGGCTTTGATGGAGGAGACATGAAATGTTCCAGGGTGGCTTATGTCTCGGTGTCTTTAGTCTCAATAAACAGCTGTAAAACCTCACATTGGGGGCTCTCTGTGAGTCTTTCCTCTACCCTTTGTTGTCTAGGGGAGTTTAAAGGATGGATTGTGTGGCCTTCATCACTGCATTGGAGTTCAACTTGATACATATGAGCTGCAGGGTCGGGTGGACATGGAGATTCCTTCAGGTGGAGCCTGTGATGCGGACCAGACTCTCTGTTACACTGAGACATGCGGGCAAGCTGACCAGGCCCACCGGCCCTACTAAACCTGGTCAGGGTCAAGGCACAAATGTCCTGGCAGAGCTCAGAGGGAACAACATAAGAGAATGCTGGTATCTCCTTCAGTTCAAGAACGGCCTTCCCTGGTTCTTCTCAGACATCCATCGTGAAAAGTGAGAGGCCCAGGATTTCGCTTGGTTACCAAGCATGGTTCTAACCAGGGTTGTTCCTGCTACCCGGGAGCTATACTCTACATCAAGCATGTCAAACTCGTGGCCCACGGGATGCATGCCTCGTTCATTTGGCCCGTGTTAGCCTCTGAGTTTGACATGCTTGCTCTACATCATGGCTAATACCTTCTCAGGGCTGGGGTGGGGAGCTGTGGATGCCCCCAGGGTTTCTAAGGCAAAGAGGGGTCTCCCTGGTGTGGCTTAATGGCAGGGGAATACGGGGGAGCCGAGGGCCCTGACCCCAGGCTGCGGGCCCTGGCAGCACAGTGGCTCTCTCCTGGCTTGGCACACTGGCAGGAAGACTGGGATCTAAGCTGAGAGAGGATGGAGGTCCATCTGGAACAAGAGCCGGATGCTTCACAATCAATCCAAGAGTCCAAACCACAAAACTGTCTCTGTAGGAGCCGAGTCACTGATGCTGCTGAACAGAATGGGCCATTCGTGCAACAAAACCACATTCCAAATTCGGTTTTCAGAACTGTCGCTGAATTTAACTTGAGAGAGGAAATAAGACGATGGAGAGGAAGATAAGAGAGATGAAAATACTAGTGTTTACCCACTCTTCATAATGGACTTAGAAAACACCCTCGAGGCACCCTCACTGACTGCTGACCACTCCACCTCTGCTCAGCTCCTGAGAACGATACTGTGGGAGCTGCCCACAATGCCACCTGCGGCTGTTGTTTCCACTGGAGACCCAGAGAAGGCCACCGGAGCAGCGGGAGTCAGGTGTCTGACAGGAGAGATAATTACTAAAAACAAACTACTGTCGCCAAAGGAGAGCCTGGTGACTGAGGCACTCAGCCGGCTCAGGAGGTTCCCACTCAATGGAACTTTCCAGAAGTTCTCAGTCAAGCCAAGTCAAGCCAGGGCAGGAGGGCCCTTCTGTTTCTATGAAAGGATCCTTGACCCTTTGATCACTATATCAGATTGTGAGCCGTTTAGGGGCAGGATCAAGTCTTCATACATGTTTTCTGAACCTAACCTAGGCCTGGCCAAGTAGATGCCCAGTGATGTTGAATGACTGATTAAATGACCGCCTCAGAGCTGGCCCCTCCATCAGGTACAAGGGGCCTGTTTGTTGCCTGTGAACTCAGATGTGCTAGTTGAGTTGGCCTACATTGTGAGCTCAAGGATATGGGCCTACCACGGCCCATGTCCTATGAACCTTTTATCCAAGTGTGGCCAACCGTTTATCTAAGTGTGGCTATTTTGAAAATAGAATGTTCCTTGAGAGGTTACTTCCAGGGTCACAGGAAAGAGGTAAAATAGGTCCAATAAATGTGGAGTAAGACATGCGTGTTGCTGTCCACAGAGTGGCGTGGCAAAACCAATGACAGCCTGCCCAATTCATTTCTCTTACTCCACTTCATTCTCCAGGCCCACCATGTGATGCCTGTGGATCGAGGAAGGCCAGCCTCACGATCCCTTCCTTTGGGTGGGTGACTGGAAGTGCTTTCTGAGAAAGCCTATTATTTGTTTAAGGCCTTCTGGACTTTAGAAGAATGATCTCATCATTATTTAATTTTGTGTGCATGATATCTGACCCTAACTAAATTGTAAATTTCTAGTGAGCAGTCTATTTTGCACTCCACGCCTCCAACCCCAAGCCCTGCTGCCCAGTATGCAGAATATAGCAAATGCTCGCTAATCCTCATTGAATACATTGGAACAGTGGTTCTCAACCTTCCTAATGCCGTGACCCTTTAATACAGTTCCTCATGTTGTGGTGACCCCCAATTTCATTGTTACAAATTGAACATAATTAAAGCATAGTGATTAATCACAAAAACAGTATGTAATTATATACGTGTTTTCCGATGGTCTTAGGCGACACCTGTGAATGGGTTGTTCGACCCCCAAAGGGGTCGCGACCCACAGGTTGAGAACCGCTGCACTGGAAGAAGGCTGAGCCCAAGGCCAGCTTCATGGGCGTGCAATATGCCCAGTTGTACAGGGCCCCGTGCTTGGGGTCCATGCTTGGTTTAATGCTCTGCTGTCCCCATCTTGAAATTCTTCATCATGTTTGAACAAGGGACCCTGCATTGTCATTTTGCACTGGGCCCCATAAATGACAGCCCAGTCCTGGGTGAGCCTCTCCGTCAAGACATAGGATGCACTTTCTCTCAGAGAGAAGGGAGATATGGACTGTGGGAAGGGGAGGATTGCCTGTGCTCAGTGTGTTCTAGCTAAATATGGCTACTGCTTTCCAAAGCCAGGCACCCCAACGATGCCGAGGCCTCGGAGTTCTCAACACAGTGCACGTGTACCTGCCAACCCAGGAGGCGCCCCACAGAGCGAGCTGTGAGTATTGTGAGCTCAAGGGCATCTGGAAAATTCCCCCGTCACTAAGAAGCACTCCCTTCAATGGTCTAATAAATCTAAAAATACTCCACTAAGAGTTTTTGAGTTTTTTCCTACCCTCCCCCTTATCTTTACCTCAGTCCAAGGAAATTTGCCTTGAGCAAGAATATATTTAAACCTAACAGATCATTTTGCAAGAAAGGCGTGAGCAACTGAAAGGAGTCTGGCACCAGAATGCCATCCCCATCTTAATGGCCTGGGCTCCTGCTCCATGGCAATTGCGGGCTTATCCAGGCAGGAGCAGAGCACGCTCCTCCGTGCAACCCCGTCACCCACCCAGCCCCAGAAATACCAGGCCCTCCTTAAGCCCTTCTTGGCACCCTCTGCACCTCTGACAAGTGCTGGGCTGGAGACAGGAGGCTGTGCAGTGGGGGAGGCACAAAGCTGGGCACCGGTCAGCCATGTGGCCTGACAGCCCTCTGTGCTGATGCCAACATGTGCACAACAGCCATGCAGGCAGGACCGAGGACATCCAGCTGGACACCCAGCTCCCCACGGGGGTCGACTGGCAGGCAAACCTTCCTGGTGTCAGAACAAATAAGCAGAAGTTTAGTCCCTGTGCCTCCTGAACGTAAGCCTTAGCTATTGCTTCACTAGACAAACTCCCAAATTGGCTGCTGGAGCAAAAGTTGAGTTTCACTAAGGGATCAAAGACAGAGTAATGAAGTGATGACCGACTTGAAAATCAGAGCACCCTTTCTAGTGTTTGGGGGTAGGGAGAAGGACAGAGATGGGTGAAGCTTCATGCGCAGTGCCAGCCTCGTCAGCCGCCAGGCGAGGCAGATGCAGAGATGCAGTTGCCTGCATGTGAAGGAAAGCAGCCTGTCCCTGGTTCCTTTGTCTGCAAAGCTGGCTTCCTGGCCAGTCTCCGGGCTGCTCAGAGAGCCCCACTGGGAGTCAGGGGCAGGCCCTTCAGTTACAAATGAGGTGAGCAGGCCCTGAGTCAGAAGGATGGATCAGGTTTCACCAGGAAATGATTTGACAGGACACCTGTCCTTGCCTGTTCAATGGTGTGTTTGAGAAATCCATTACTGGATTGTTTTTGCAGCTTTAATCCTCTTGTGCCTTCTCTCAGACCCGCTTTTGCATCCTCTCTTTGTGTATTCCAGCTATTTCATTAACTTGTCTGCACTAATCAGACGCCCTTAGGCTCGCTCTTGTTCCTTGGCTCTCAGCAGGTCAGAAGCCCTAGTCACTGGGGCCACCTTAGAGATTCCTGACCTTTCTTACATTCCACAAAATGCTGTGCTTTCAGAGAAAGCCATATTCATTTAGGTTCCAAACAGAACTTTGCTCACATCCCTGCCTTCTGTGTTCAATTTCTTCAGGGAACATGTATCTTCTGCTCTGTCTCTTCCCTGGGACCTTAGATGCACAGACTGCAGGGATTTGTTCAAACAAATCATGTGATATGCCCCATGTTTCCTCTTCACATTTACAGGGTGCATCAGACAAGCCAGCCAGGGTTAGAAAAGGCAAGGAAAAGACATTGAGAGGCACGTGGGCATGGCTGCCATTACCAGGGTCACAGGAGAAAACACGATTGGTAAGTTTTATCTTGAGCCCCTTTGCAATTCCTTTCTCACCACCTTCTGGATTCAGTCTTTTCTTTATTTAGTGAGAGGCTCAGTAGAGCTATGAATGAAACTAAAATATTTGGTGCATGTTCATGCCTTCTCATAGTGCAGAAGTGTCCAATCTTAATCATAGGCCCAGCTCCCTGACTTCTATGGAATTCACACACTGACTGACAGGTGCTGTGCGCCTCAGCAGTGTGCCCTCGTGTAATCCTTAAGCTTAAGGATCACAGTCAAGAAGTTTCCTCATGCCACCTCTTTTCCCTGGGCCCTCACTTAGGCTGCAAATACAAGTTCAATTCTGTGTAAGAAGTCAGGTGAAATAGTGCCGTAGACTGGGGCTGCATGCAGTTACCAACATCCTCCTCTCTACGAGCTCACCTTAAACAACTGGCTTTCTACCCACCCAGGCATTTCTCCCATACAGTCAGTCCTGCCTCCCTCCCGCCTGCTCTCAGGAATCACCAGGCAAGCCTGTACTCATTCGCTGAGGCTTGGATGGGATCCACCAGATTGCGGGGGCACCCAGTGGAGCGGCTCCCTCCCTTGGCAATGCTGCCAGGACGGCTCCGTAGCCTCGTGGCCATCGGCAAGTTTCTGGGCTGACGGATAATTCTACTCCCCACTTCTCATGGCTCCAGGTCTTGACTTGTCCTGTGGTGGCTTGTTGCATGTGTGGCTAACGTTTCACAGCACAGAAGGCTCTGCTCTAACAAAGCGTTCTCCTCAGTGCTGACCCCACGGCCCCTCCCTGCACCCGAGTCCCTTCTTCAATTTGGAAAAGTGCAAGGGAAGCGAAGCTCCTAAGAGCATTCTCAGGCAGAGCCTGTGGCTTACTGCCCTACAGACAGACTTGGAAGTGGGGTCGGAGAAGGGGAGGAGTCCTGGGCACTGCCTCCCCATGTGGCTCTGGCCATGCAGAAGCTTGCTAGGGCCTCAGGCTGTTCTGGGCAGAGAACCATCACACTGACCACCACCCCAGGCGTGACCCCAAGATCAGTCCTCTGAAATAAAAGTGCTTTCCTAGTGAATCAATTCCAGAGGCAGCGTATAGACCGGAGCCTGACAGTGCTTCCCTTCCGTCAGAAAGCACAGCTCCTGGTGAGTGGCTGGGGTTTGCTGGGGCCCAGGCAGGCAGCTCAGAAACCACACATCCTGGGTAGTGACTAAGCCTTTTGCCAGTCGGTTGCCCTGGCACACAGACCACTGAAACCAAACCCACTGTAACCCACGAGGCTGGGCAAAATCAGGATATTCTGTAGTCAGCACTTAGCACAAGATCACCCCTCCAGGCGTCATGGAGACAGTCATTAGCCAGCCAGGAGCTGGAGGTGATCCATTATGCCAGGCATTGCAGAAGACACCGAGAAGACAAGACACAGGTCCTAATCTAGTGAGCTCTGCTCTAATGGACAAGACATAAAACAGCACACAAAGCAGGACTCAACAATTCGCCAGAGGGTGTCCCACCTCCACCAGCGTTCCAGCCCAGGGCAGGGCGCCTGCACCTCCTGAGGAAATGTAGAAAGGAGGTTGGCGGAGTGAGAACTGACCCTCTCTTTGCAGGCAGGGTGAGCGGGTAAATATATTTGCTCTCTTTGGGATTTTTTTTTTCCTGCCTGTTCTATTGCACAAATAATTTTGGCTCCAAAGCACTTTCCTGACAGCCATGGAAACATGACATAAAATTTCTCAAACACACTTTCTGATGAAAACAAGACATGCTCTCTTTTATTTAAATAAAAAACAGTTTCCATGGGGGGAAAAAAACCTTTGCAGATGCCAAACATATTCGCTGTTAAATCTTGTGTTTCTCTCTTTTCCTTTGAGCTGCGCTGGAGTTTGCACCCAGATTTGAGCAGTGAGAGAAAACTGAGGATGGAGAAGAGATTAAAGAGCCAGGGTGTGAGGGCAGAAGATCAAAGTCATGACAGGAGGTGGGCAGGAGAGGAGAGAAGACAGAAAGGGAGGAGTGTGAGAGGAAAAAGGAAGAAAAATAAAAAGAACCTTGTTTGCAATGTCATTAAATGATTTGCAATAAACTGGCCTAATGCTTCAGGAATTTCTTGGCTTGAACCAATTAAAAATATATTTTTTTAAAAGACATAAGAGAATGAGAATTGTGATTAATCCCTGAAGACAAGTCAAGGGTGGGAGCCACGTCTCCACCGAGTCTGGCAGCCAGATGAACGGAGAAGATGTCTGTAGACCATCTCGTTTACCTGACTCCAGTGCTGCTATGAAACAGGGCTGGTTAGCAGGACTGAGGAGTTTCTTTTGGACTCGACCAAGGAATGAAATGGTTTGAAAAAATACACTGAAGAAAGAGAGAAGGAAAAAAAGATTTACTTGCCAGCAACCCACATCACACATATTTCTCTGATCAACTCAATATAAACTATAAACTTTAGCAATGGGAAAATTAATGCGAATCCTGGTGGTCTGGGCTCATCAGAGCCAGAGCTGGATCCAGGATCCTGGCACGGTCTTTGGCAGGCAGGCAGCCTGCACAGGAAGAGGGAGAGGACTGGAAAGCGAAGCCAAGGCGCCCAGGAGGAATGAAGATGAGCACTTCAGCCTGCCTTTAAAAACACACTTCAGGTGGGAGAGGAAGGGACATGTCCTGTGGCCAGTGAAGCCCACAGGGGTGCCCACTTCTGCCCGCAGGCCTGGGAACCACGTTTTCCTGAAGCAGTGGTGGCTTCACCCACCACCTCGGACAGTGTCCCCCAGAGTGTCTGGTGGGACATGGAGCCACGTTCATTGGCGTCTCCCTTCAAAGGTTCCAAAGTTTCCTCCAAACATCTCTTTAAACAACAACAACAACCAAAAAACCCCCACAGCTTTTTATGTTTCTCATATCCATCTGTTTTTCTAAACCCTTCCTGAATTTCTTTGTATCTTTATGGCCCGAGTTCTTGCTTCATTCTTTCCTATTTACTTCCTTAAAATGTATAATATATCAGGATTTAGTGAAGAAGCCTTTGTTCACTTTCTGCATGCCCTTTTTGATCTTCCACACTTCAAACACATTTTAATCTAGAGTCTTCATCTTCCTAGACACTCACTGAAGACCTACTGTGCACCAGGCCCTGTGCAGAGCAGTGTGGTCACCCAGCTGAATGGCAATGCCCTGCCCTCCAGGCAGTGACACAGGGCAGGAGAGAGTTCTCTAACCCAGGATGGTGAGGAGGCTGGGAAGAAGAGACCCTACCACAGACACTGGGGAAGTTGAGAGTTTCAAGAAAAGATTCCTAAAGGAGAAGATACCTGAGTCTTGAGAACTGAGAAGGAATTTTTAAACCAGGGAGGGAGGAACTTTCTGGGGAAAGGAATGGAAAGCAAGATGGTGCGGGCATATGGAGCACCATCCCCCAAACAAGGGGAGTGCCAGGAGCTCAGAAAATGGGGTTGGCTGGGCCTCGATGGAAGTGGGGCTCAGAGACGGGCTCATGTGTATCATCCGACAGCCCGAGTCTTAGTCTGCGACCCCCGAAATCCTCCAATGTTTTTAAGTAGAAGAGACAGTTCCCTACAGGAAAAAAATGCTGTATTTTTCCTCAGTTTTTTTTTCTTTCTTCTTTTCATTTTGCTTACATTTTTCTCTCACTGTTAAGAAGTAGTCCTTTAACTTAGATGTGAACATTTCACTTGCAGAACAGGCTCACTGTCCTTTGGCTCTCAGGGTCATTACCAGGTTCTAAAAATGGCTGAAAGTCTAAAACCAAGATCAGAGTACAAATCCCTCGACTTTTCCACGTACAGAAAAGGGAGAGCCGAGGGACTCGCTTGTTCTCTTGATTCTTTTTCATTTTAAAGGAATCGTTTTGCATTGTGTTTCCTAAAGGATTCCAGCGATTTCCTGCAAGTTAGTCAGCATTCCCCTCTTCTCTGTGGGGGATACGTTCTAAGACCCCGACCACCAGTGGATGCCTGGAACCGCAGACAGTACCGAAGCCTATATTCACTATGTTTTTTCCTTATACAGTCCTGTGCCACATACGTTTTGGTCAACGACAGACTGCATATATGACAGCGGTTCCTAAGATTATAATGGAGCTGAAAACACTCTATCGCCTAGAGCAGCCGTGGTCAAACTACGGCCCGCGGGCCGGATCTGGCCTGTTTGAAATGAATAAAACTAAAAACAAAAAAGACCATACCCTTTTATGTAATGATGTTTACTTTGAATTTATATTAGTTCACACAAACACTCCATCCCTGCTTTTGTTCCGGCCCTCCGGTCCAGTTTAAGAACCCATTGTGGCCCTCGAGTCAAAAAGTTTGCCCACCCCTGGCCTAGAGACACTGTAGCTGTCATAACGTCGTAGCTCAATGCCTTCCTCACGTGTCTGGGGAATGCTGGTGTAAACAAGCCTACTGTGCTGCTGGTCGTATAAAAGTATAGCCCACCCAATTACATACAGTGTGTAATACTTGATAGTAAATGGCCGGTGCTGGTGTAAGTATTTACTATACTTTTTATTGTTATTTTAGAGTATACTTTTCCTACCTATAAAATAGTTTTGCTGTAAACAGTATGCAGTGCTGTGCCAGCAGCAGCCTCAGACATCTCGTTTACCGCAACGTTTGAGTGCATCATTCTCTCTTGCGCTAGATTTACTCTCCTGTTGTTTTGTACGCTAACATGCTGCACAGGCTTGTAGCGTAGGAACAATAGGCTGTAGCCGTGCAGGTTTGCGTAAGTACAATCTCCGATGTTCGCACAGCAATGAAACTGGCTAACAACACATTTCTCAGAATGTATCCCTGTTGTGAAGTGGCACATGGCTGTATGTACATAGTTATGAAAGCTGAATTTATAAATTAAGCACACGAAGTTATGAACAACAATAACAAATGAAAGAGAACAATTACAACGATAATTGTCCTAATAATGATGCTGCAATAAGAGTTATGTAAACGTGGCATTATTAAGTAAAATTAGGGGTACTTGAACACAAGCACTGCAAGATTGCGTTAGTTGATCTGATAACCAAGGTGGGTACTAAGTGGCTAACAGTGTGGAGATGCTGGACGGAGGGATGATTCACGCTACGGGCAGGACAGAGCAGGGCGTGTAAGATTTTATCACGCTACTCAGAACTGTGCAACTTAAAACTCAAGAAATGTTTATTTCTGGAATTTTTCCACTTAATAATTTCGGACTGCAGTTGGCTGTGGAAAGTGAAATCCCTGGCCGGGGGCACTGCTGAAATCCTTCCTTCAGCTCTGCTCACTGGATCTAGAATTCCCCTCAACACACAGCTTAGAAAACGGCCCTGGGGTTTCCTTACACGTGTAGCTGTGTGCAAAGAACAGACTGAGGAGAAGGGCGGGATGCACTGAGAATGTCCTTGGTGGACGATGCGCCATGGTCTCAAGGTCTTCCTTTGGCAAATATTGACCATTGCTAAATAGAGACTCGGAAGCCTGGCTGCTTAGGGCCGACAGTCGCTGCCCTCGCACCCCGAGCAGAGCTTATACCACACGTCTGCCTGGGCACTTGTGCCAGGTCTGATGGGATTAGCACTGCCAGTGCCGCCTGAACATCGGGGACCTTCCTGTGAGTTGTGAATTTCTGCTTGTATCCAGCAGAAAACAGAAAGAGCGAATATGACTTTGGCCTAAAGCTGTAAGGTTCTCCTTAATCATTTCCCATTTAGATTTCAAGCTTCTTAGCACCTTTTGGGTCTAAACTGTCTCCCGATTTTCCTGTCCAAGTGACAAAGTACAAAGTAGCTAAATTTTAGGCTCAAGCTAGCTCTCCTTTTTCAGCTGTGAACCCCCATATGGAGCTGCTTGTTTCTCCCGGCAAAGGAGAACCTCGTCAGCTCCCCCCGCTTTGAGCTGCAGCCCCTCCTGCCCTCCTGGGGCAGCTCAGGAAGACACCTGTGTGGTTTTTCCTCCCCTAACACTTCTTCACACCATAACCAGCCCTTCATCCCAAACCAAAGGGATTCTCTGAGGCATCCAAGCCAACAACAAATGCTTTTCCAATTTGCAACGAAGGGTTCCTTCTTGTTTTGTCAAGCAATCATTGCCTGGCTGAACAGGACTAGGGGAGAGAGGTGGCGCTGGAAAAAACACTCTAAGGTGTTTCTTTCTAAATCACAAAATGTGTATTCCCAAAGGGAAAAGAGAGGAGAAACAGTGAGAAGTGGGGGTTGGGAGTGGAGTGGGGAATAGGAGGAGCAGCAAGAAAGAGACAATCACCTGGTGGTTAGACTCAGGACCTGAGTGAACTCACTGTGGAGACGAGCACCGGAAATTAAACTCACTATGCCAGTATCCGCCCCATCCCGGAAACTAGCCTGGGCTTCAGTCTCAGTGCACAGTACTGATAGGTGAGTTTAGTTGTTGAAGGTCAGAGGAAGGTATGTGAGGACTCAAAAGATTTGAAAAAAGGTGTCTCCCACACATTCTTCAAACTCAACTCCGGGGCTTTCTCAATCCCCCAAATGAATCACTGTTCATCTGAGCTCCCACTAAAATCTGTTTACATGTCTGTGAGGCCACTCAGAGGTCTGGCTTGCTCTTTGGCTCCCATGTTTCTGCAGCCGATTTTCTCCATTAGACTGAGATCCTCAGCCATTGGGACTAGGTCTCACAGTGCCCTGTTGAGAATTCTAAACACTCCCCAATTCTCGGGACTCCATTCTCTAAAACATCCAAATACTGAACCCACGGTTGGAGAACGGATGGTTTGCTGTTTCCCAAGTGGGAGTCCTGAGTCCCTATGGATTATGGACTTCCCAGCCTCCACCATCATGGGAGCCAGTCCTTTAAACCTCTTTCTCTCTCTCTCTTTTTCCCTGTCTCTATTTCTCTCTCTCTCTCTCCATATATATGTAAAATTGGTTCTGCTTCTCTGTAGAACTCTGACTAAAACAGGGATGAAGGCAGCTAGAAATGACTTGAAGAAAGAAATGTCTACAGTGGCCCTTCATGGCCTGTTCTAGGCTCAGGGTCAGAGCCCAGACGACCTCAAGGAAATGTCTGATGGGAATTAGAGTTGGGGGAGCTGAGCAAAAGGAGACAAGGCTCCTGTTTGTGGCATTCACATTCTGGGGGCCGGGTCAGCCCAGCCTGGCTGGAAGGCCGAGCGGCAGTGTACAACAGAGGCCTACATGGCACCTGCGGGCCACCGTGACGGCAGGGCAGGGCCACCGGGGCCGCTCTGACAGGCAGCTGGGAGGCGGGGCTCTAGGTTGGAGAACAGGTGTACATAGAGAGTAAAGAAGATCACAGGAATTGGTGAGCTCTCTCTTCCTAACAAGGCAATCCTCTCTCTTGGTTCTGGCTATGGCTGGCGCTTTGCCACCCCCCTGGACTCTGGACTCCGAAGGGCTGTTGCCAGGATGGACCCGGGCAGCCAGGCCCGGAGACTCTGCAGGAAAACACTCCACAAACGTGTGTTGACCTAATTGATGAATGAATAAACGCCTGGAATGTATAAAATGCTTCAAAATATTACTATCACATATTCTCTCATTTGACCCTCAAAGAAAAAGCCATGAGAGTGAAGACGTAATACAGTGGGGCCTTGACTTATGAGTTTAATTCGTTCCGTGACGGAGCTCATATAGGAGCTCATTAATTCAAATTACTCTGTCAACTCAATGCAAAAAATTGGCCGAGAGACAGCTGGTATCTCAAAAAACTTGTTAG
>NW_006282125.1:299296-300049 GCF_000327345.1 Myotis davidii | reverse complement strand
GCTCGCAACTCAAAGCAAAAAATCGGCCGAGAGATGGCTCGTTATCTCGAAAAACTCGTTAGTCGGGACACTCGTAAGTCAAGGCCCCACTGTATACTGTGCTCATCTCAATGCTGTGACAATCTAGATTAGGTCACTTGCTCTAAGTCACAGTAACTCAAAGTGTCAGAGTTAAAATTTAAATCCAGTATCTTTTTTTTCTTTCAGTTTCTTGTTTGGGATTTTCCTCCCATTAGACCAGTTTGGCTCTTCATTGTATTCATGAATTAAATTATGGTAACAAAGGGCCTTGTCACCTTCTGACCTTTCCTCAAAGGCACAGAGTCAGGGAGAGAGCTGCCGAAGGAGCACTCCCTCCTGTCCTGCCAGCCGCCTGCTCCTGCTGGAGAGAGGGTAGCTCAGCAGTGGGTGCCTGGTCTAAGTGCTTGAAGGCGTCGATGGAGGAGCTGCAGGGAGTGACAGACCCGCTCTCAATCACACCAGCATCAGCCTAAGACGTCACATGAACTTGAGCACTAAAATTCCTACCCAGGTACCACCTATTTATTTCTGACCTCGACTGGAAATGAGGGGTGAAAGGATAATTGGGAGAATTAAGGAATAAAAACTGGAAAAAAGCTGGAGATGAAGAACTATGTAGAGTAATTACTTTTTACAGCAGGTTATTGGAGGGAAGGGACAGGAAGTGGCTGTGACAGGCATGTCAGCTCTGGTGAACCGGTGTGAGCACTGCTGTGCTGTGAGAACCCTTCT
>NW_006282125.1:261116-299168 GCF_000327345.1 Myotis davidii | reverse complement strand
TCTGTTGGCTCAGGTGCACAGAGCGGGAACGTTTGAGCCATGTCAAGCGTTTGGCTCCTGGGGTAAAGCTTGTGAAAAGAAAGGTAAAAGGAATCAAGGATCTCAAAGCCAAATGCATGTCAAAAAGCAAGAGTTAAATAAGGTGGTCTGAAGTGAGGCATTAGCAGCAAGAGAGATTTACCACAAACCACATGTAGGTTCCATAAGGAAAGAATTCCCTACAGAGGAGATTGGGGAGGCACTTCCACAGAGCGAGGGCAGCCGTATCCACACGGCCAGGGCAAGCTGGGGTGGAGGGTAGGAGTGCTCAGGTGAGATTCTTCAGGTGGTTCGATTTTACCTGAAGACCAGAGGCCGACGTCACCAGGTGGGGATGAAGGCCAGGTGCAACCCCCACCCCGCAGCATCAGGGCCAAAGAGGTCTGGACCAGGGAAGTCCTGCTAGTGGCCTCTCTGTACCCCGAATCCTCATGCCAGGCCCCAGCCCGGATCACCAAAAGCTCCCAGTGATCTCCAGAAGTTCACTGAGATGCAGGAGGCAGTCTTGCCAGGCAGGCCACACAGCCAATGCCTTGTCAGAGGATGAACATCTGGACATGCGCAGAGGAGGCCCGAGGAAAAGGAAGTCTCGAACTGTGTGGGGTGTGCGTGCGTGCACACCGGCACGCCACTGCCCAGCCTGGCTTCTAAGTGCAGACTAGGCCTTTGGTAATCCCTTCTGCTGCTCAGCCTCCCTCGCACACCAGCCAACCAGCAAAACACAGCCCCCATTCTGCTCAGGAATGTGCTTTCGGAAACTTAATCTAACTGCTGAGTCTGGGCCAAATGCCCCATGGCATTAACCCAAAGACAGCACCCCTTTTTCCCGCCTCTCCCGCCTTCCCGCTGCCTCCTCCAAATTGGGAGGCTGCAGTCCCACTCCACCAACTCCCTGTTCTCCATGACACAACCCCTCCACGCCCGTTCTCCCGATTTCCAGAACCTCTCCGTCCTTCTAGTCAGGCCCAAACATTTCACTTCTGATTCATGTCTAAATGACAAGCCAATAGCTCTTGGCTTTCAAACAAGACTCGGTTGGCTTCTGCACAAGCCCCTTCTTCTCTCGCTCTGCCTTCTTGGGTTGCAACCAAACCCTTCCCTTTGTCCTCACTGCCAATTGCAGATCCCTTTAAGCGTTAGAGAAGAAGTGGCCAGGAATTTTTTTTTAAAATAAAGCTATAAATTGTCTTCCCTCACACAGATACACCTTGAAGTACAAGGAGGGCTCCAAAGCAAACCTCCTCCTCTCCAGCTCTCCCCGTCTCCAAACAATGAAAGGCTCAGCCTGGCTCCTAATTAGACCAAGTGAATGGTGATGGCGTTTTTGCACTTTACGGACATGTGCTGACCATTTGCAGACGGACTCTCCCTCCGAGATGAGCAGCATTACCCTTCAAAGGCACCAATGCTGCTAAAAAGCACATCATATGTGTAAGAACGGACAACTGGGAGCAACCTGACTGGTGATGGGAAAAGGGTTCGGTGCCTTTGGGTGGATGTTCCCGGGCCGTGGGGAACGATGAACCTGCTCTGGTTGGGGTGGGGCAGGTGAGCTGGGAAGGGGCACGAGGAACCTGCTGGAGTGACGGCACACGGTGTGGACATGTGGAAACCGTGCCAGGTTGTCACGGAACATTAGCGCACTTCGTGTGCTTTACCGGGTGCATTTAACACTCGATAAAAAAGACAAAGTTAAAACGGTCACATGGCCAATGCAAAATGCTTGTCGTACCATGTCCAGGGGAAGAGGAGAAAAGGTAGAGACCACATGTTCAGTAGTCAGCAGTGCGAGACGTGGGTCTGGAGAAACGCTGGGAGGGCGTGCTCCAAAATGATAATAGTGGTTGTGTGATGGGGGCTCAGGAGAAACACTGTTTTCTATAGATTCCAAACTTTCTATAATGTAATTTAACTATAATTAAAAATATAAAGGAGGAGTATGATGGTAGGAGGTGGAGCTCTGACCTCAACCTTTCCTTTCATGAAGAGATGGGCCCTCCGCACCCTCCCCGTCCTCACCCAAGTCTCCTGCGGCCTCCAATCACCCAGAGCTCGGTGTGCTCCTTCCACCACAAAGTGGCTCTCATGGAGGCTGGGGAGTGGCTCCCAGATGCAGCCCAGGCTGGTGGGCCTGGGCCCTGAGGGAGATGGGGATCCACCCTGCCTTCCTCCCTTCTGAGAAACGGGCAGGGCTGCTCCACGGTTCCCGTGGAGGGCAGCCCCTCAGGGATCTGGGAGCCAGAGGGAGAGAAGGGTCTTTCCTCCTCTGCTCTTCTGCTTCCCCACCCTCATCGCTCTCCTCCCAGGGCTCACACTGCCCAGGGCCCCCAGCATGACCCACGGCCTCCTGGACATCTCCCCCAGCAGGGCGGCGACGGTGGTGACGTGGAAGCCCAAGGCAGGGCTGCCAGGGAGAAAGGGTCACTGCCGAGTGAGTCACAGGGGAGCAAGCTCTGAAGATCGCAGTTTAAACCGAAACCCCACTAATCTCAGAGTTTCCCCATGCCCTACACTTCAGGCTCCAGGAAAGGGGGGTGGTTCTTTATATAGCCCAGCTCCAGACCTGGCACATAAGAGTAGGGGTGGGGGTGGGGGCTCTCCAGCCTCGGACGTTTATTTAATCAGTCAAGTCTCATTTGCCACGCGTGCAGTGGGTAGCAGACCGGGTAAGGTGCGTGTGGTGCCTGGGTCAGAGCAGACCCAAGTGGTGATTACATGTAAGAGTAGCATGAAGTCCTCTCCTGGCAGCCTCCCTGGACCAAACCATCACCCGATCTCTTCCTCCTTCCTCTTCTCTTGAGCCCTTTGTCGTGCAGCTTCCTTTCCACTGTGTGCTGCTGTTTACACTCCAGGCATTTGTATAACGTGCGTGCCCCTCAGAGAGAGGCAGGTGGCCAAGAGTGGGGCGGGCAGGCTCTGTTCAGCCCACACAGAGCCCTGTCAGTGCTCTGACGGCAGCCACAGTGAGGATGGAGCTCGGAGGACGGAGGGGACAGTGAGCAACTGGCACAACCACCTAAACCCACAGAGTGACCAAGTGGAAAGGTATGGCCTGGCCCAGCTCTGGGGCCACAGAAACAGCTCATCCATGTCAAGTTCTCTCCTTCTAGACACTCAGCCCAGACACACATGTCCCCTTCTCGCCAAGTGGCTTCGCAAGGCACACGCCCCGTCCCTGGGACTGCTGGGCTGCTCCCACACTCGATTTTACATTTCAGTGATCAAGACCCCTTTATGGTAAGACTAATGACAGGGGGTATGAATGGTGAGGGGGTGAGGGCAGAGAGACCAGAGAGACTGGGAGAGAGGAGGAGAGACCGCACCACGGCCGGGGAGCAAAGGAGCAGCACTCACTGGCTAGTGTCACCGTGGCTGGCACGCTGGCCACGGCCCCCGCAGGCATCCGGGCCACACACTGGTACCGTCCCACGGTGCGGTTGCTGAGGGCGGTGATGACGAGCGTCCCGCGGGTGATGAGGACGCCCAGGGCATCATCGGAACCGTTCAGCTCCCTCCCGTTCAGGCGCCAGGTGGTGCTCATCCCCGGCGGCTCCACCACGCAGCCCAGGATCACAGTTCCCCCGAGCTTCTGGACCGTGGAGGGAGGCTGCACGGTGACCTGAGGCACCTTGTCTGCAAGAAGAACAGATGCAGCCGTGAAGTGACACTCTCAGGGCTCCAGCAGCAGGACCTTTGAGAAGCGCAGCACCAGGCAGCCTTTCAGAACCGAGCAGCCAGCGGAGCGGATCTTTCTCTGAAGACCAGGGTGCCCTCCCCAGCCGGTGCTCAATCCGCAGGGCAGAAGGGAGTGGCCGTGGGTGCAAAGGCGGGCACGTAGGTTTGGAGTTGGACAGACCTAAATCTGAATCCCAGTCCCATGCTTCTGAGCCATGTGACTTTGGCCTTTCCGGCCTCAGTTTCTTATCTGTAAAATGGGGCTAATAATACTTCCCACAGGGCTGCCGTGAAGCTCACAAACATGTAAACTGCCTGCCATAATCTCAAATATTAAGTGCTCAGAACAAGGCAGTTACTATTGCTGTTCCTCCTCCCCTGGAATGGCTCGGAAACGATTAGAAAACCCAGCTATGAGCCCTGTGATGTTGCAGGGATCATTTCTCATCTTGTGTTACTGAGTGTGTCCCTGAACCAGGGGGAACGAGGGCTCTTTAAAATCCTGAGAGAGGAAGGGCTTCTGAAAGGGCTGTGGTAGAATGTGCAACGCTTCTGTCTGACATTAAGGGGCAAGTGTTCTCCCGAGAGGGGCAGGCGGAGAAAGGGAAGGGCAGACTCACTTGGGTCAGCGAAACAGCTGGCTGTGGCCAAGAGGAGGCAGGTGAGCGTGACCGCGGGCCTCCTTCCTCTCTGAGTCGTCATCGTCCCACGCGGCAGGTGTGTGACAAAGGGTCCGAAGCCAACGTCCCATAAGCCACCAGTCACTCCCAGAGATTCTGCAATCCTCTACAGCACTCTGGAGAGAGAGAGAGAGAGAGAGAGAGAGAGAGAGAGAGAGAGAGCGAGCCATGGTGAGAAGGCCTGAGATGCCCACGTGTAAGCCAGAGCCTGGTAGGTCCCCGCACCCTCTGCTTCCATCAGACACGCCGGACACGCTGAGTGCTGGCCTGCTATGCTGCTGGAAGGCCCAAGAACACGCTCACACTATTTCTCATCCAAAAGATGCTTCAAGTTTCCCCCACCTGGAGCTAAAAGGTGGCTGTGTGATGGTAAGAATGCTACAGCCTTGCTTGGCACAGCTACAGCGGCAAGGACAGGGGCCAGGACACGGGCAGTGAACACCCAGCACAGACGCCAGTACCATTGCTTGCAGGAGGCCGGAGGTCTGCGGCCACGTGCCACTAGCACAGACCATGGCAGATAGCGCTGCGACCCTACTGTGCGTCGGAGCCCTTGTTTAGGGTGCTGGCAACCGAGTCCTAAAGTCTCAGGGACTCACCAAAGTGGCAGGTTCCCTTTCTCCCCAACCCTATCCCTGCATCTCTGTGAACTTTTTTTTATTCTTGGAATCAACCTACCCGCCTCAGCCTGTCTGTAACCTCTAGTCCCACAACATATAAAAGTCACACGTCGGCCAAGGCCCCACCTTCTCTCCCCCGGTGCTGGAATTCCGGCCTTTTTATTTGCACAAAATCTGCACTCCTGAGCCTGACTGAGGGACCAGGCTGCCTGTCCGCCCAGAACAGCATCCCTGCGGGTTCTAGCCTTCACTGCACCTCCAGCCGCAGGACGGTCCCGCTCAGCTCCCAGCCACCCTCTCACCGCCTGCCTAGGACTTGAACTCCTCGCTGCCACAGTGTTATATCTTGGAGCCTCCTTTAAGCTACAGGCCTTGAAAGACGCATCAACATCACCGAGAGGCGGGTGTACACGCTCACACACACTTCTGTCGCAGCCTGAACCACGACGTTGCTTCCACGCTTTCCACTGCTGCACTTACGGCACATTAGGCCGAGAAGGAAGGTGGGTGGACATCCTGGTTGGGCAGGGAGGCCCTGGAGTGAGCTTCAGAGAACAGTGAAGGCCACATGCAGGCCATCGACAGAGGATGCAGCGTCCTGAATCACGCACAGGTGGGAATACTAGGAGTCACTTCCAGGAGGGTGACAGACACTCACAACGAGAACCCTCCTAGACCAGTTTATCTAAACAACGACTCTTTCAAAAACTCGCCATCACCACCAGAAGCTCGGGGAGGGAGCGGCGCTCCCCAGCTGAGCGATGCCTTGTGCGCGCCCGTCTGGAGCTCTGGCTGCCTGCGCAGTTGGCTGCAGGAGCCGGTCCTCAGCTCTTCAACCGCCATCACTTGGGACACAGGACACGGGACACGGGATGAAGGCTGGGCTTCGGGCTCCTGCTCTGTGCTAGGGGTTTGCCTAAACCTCTCCCTTCCCCAAGCTCCTTTGCCCTGGGCTTTCCCCCCAGCTGCTGGAGGCAAGAGGGCACATTGCTCTGCCCAGCAAGCATCGCCAGACCAGATGGTGGACCAGCCCCACACTTGCTCTGAATGTTTTCCAAGAAGGAGTTCTTCCCCTTTGCCTCTTCATCCCTCCCTTTGCCTTGTGTCTTCCACATCGGAGACTCCCCCTTTGCTCTGGGGAAGGACAAGGGCACATTTTCTATAAAAGGTTTGAAAGAAAAGTCTGAAAGAAGCTTTTCAAGAGTATTTTCTTGACAAGATAAAATATTTTCCTCTTGGTATTGAGAGAGCTTTTGCTCTTTTTATTGCGACAATCCAGTAAATCAAAGGGTCATGTTATTAGCAAAGCGAAATTAAAGACCTCTGCAAAGGATGTGGATGGAGGTGGCTGGGGACAGGTGTGAGGAGGCAGGGGCGTGGGGCAGGCCTGCTCTCACTACAGGGTCCTTGCTTAGTTCTCTTGCGGGAGGTATTTTTTTAATCTTCATAAAAACACTATAAAGTGGGTAGTGTTATCCCCATCTTACAGGTGAGGACACTGAGTTCCAGGGGTTAGTTCACATAAATGCAGGCCTGGGATGCAACCCGGCTCTGTGCTCTTAACCACAATAGTAGCCTTTTCACACATTTTCTTTTTTTAAAAAAAATGTATTTTTTTATTGATTTTAGAGAGGAAGGAAGAGGGAGAGAGAGAAACATCAATGATGAGAGAGAATCATTGATTGGCTGCCTCCTGCACGCCCCACACAAGAGACCGAGCCCTGGTTGGAAATTGAACCGTCACCTGCTGATTCATAGGTCAACATTAAACCACTGAGCAACACCGGTTGGGCCTTTCTACACATTTTCTGTCAGCACCCTGCACCCACTGGGTGCTTAACGGAGTTAGAATATAGGTGATGTAGAACAGCAAGGAATTTTAAGTTATTTCTAGAGAAAAGTTCTATACCAAAAAAGCAAGCTTTGAGTGTCCTCTAAATTTTCCAGATACTTGTTTGAATTGCCTCCTTTCCATCAAATGAGACAACATATTTATCTAGAACACTGCATGGACTACCATCGTAGGAATTTAGGGAACGTGATTGCTCATGACGCCCTCGTTTCCTCCATCCCTTAAGGACTTTGGGGACACCTGTTCCTTCCCTGCCCCAAGGAAGGGAGGAAGAATGGAAGGAAAAAGGGGAGGAAGGAAGAAAAGCTGGGAGGCAGAGAGGCAGGGATGCAAAGTAATAAAGGGCAAAAAAGAAGACCAGCAGACACAGGGGCGGGAGGGCTGGCTCGCATCTGAGCACAGGGTGGCTGCGGAGGAGTTTGGGTTGTAAAGTCCAACAAAGGTTTTACTGAGGAAATTCAGCTCTGACCCCCTCCTGCTTAACAAGGACCAGCCCAACAATCCCTGTTACTTCTGCACCCTCGGTAATTTATAAGGTTCAAACTGGAAACAGACCCCACTGCTGCCGCCCGCCACCATCCTGCCTTTAAAAGCAGCAAGGAGAAAAGAATGCCGCTGGGGAGGTAGAGGTGAGAGGAAGCAGGTACCCAGAGGAGCAGGAAGGAGTTAACTCATTAATTCCCACACCAGCTTCAGAGCAGGTACCATTTAATGACCCCAAAGCAGGACCCCGTGAGGTTTCCTTCATGCAAGAGCAGGGCTGTGACCCACATATGGGACCGGGCAGGGGGCCCTGGAACCACGGCGCCTCTTATCTAACAGCTGGGAAACGGGGTTACTTCCTGAACCAGGATACCGAGTGAGTTTAGTCTAGAAAGGTCATTCCAAAGTGACAGATTTCTGAGCACTTTGCTTTAATGAGTCAAAAAAGGCCAGTAAGCTTCATTGGAGTACGCTCTGCAGTGTAACGCTGCCCCACTGTGAAATGATCAAGGTACAATTTCAAAGTTGCAACAGGAAGGCCTGGCATTTTTCCCAGCAAAGCAAGGTCTGTCTAGTAGATCCTTATTTTCTATGCAATTTCTCAGAAAAAGAGGAGAGACCAAGATAAGAGTCAAAAAGCAGAGAGAAGGGAAAATGAATTCTTGACATGAATTCCTCCCTGAGGCTTAGGTCCTTGCTTTTTAAAGGGTTATTTGGACACGAAGCCTCAAACATGTCTGAGAAGTTTAACTGCTGACACACGTGTTCCCACTGATACAAGCTCCTCCAAGCAGACGTTTTTGAACTTTCTAAAAACAACAACAGAATACACTTCTGAGGCAAGAACGAGCATGAGAAATTATAGCCTCAGTATTTATTTTGCAAGAAAATCACAAACAACCGAGAGCTGATCATGGGCAGGAGGTGGCCAGCGCCAACTTCCCCAGAGGGTGGCTGGCCGGACAGAGTGGGCGTGAGACTGCAGTTCAGGGGCCACCCCGGGTCATACGGGCCATGCCACTCTCTCAGAAAGGGGGGGCTCTGTGGCTAATACACAAAACACGGCTTTGGATGGACCGTGACCTATCGCCAAGAAGAGCTGAAACATTCAGTGGCACGAAACAGATCTGACAAAAATTTTGTTCCATTGGTTGGGAGGGGCTAGCTACGTACGAAAAGAAACATTTCTAAGCCCAGATTATATTGTTTGCACGTTCCCAATTCCATAGCAGAATTCACCTTCCCCACTACCTTGGAAGGCAGAGAGATTTCCTCCCAGATGGTGATGCCAAGTGGCAGCGTGCCTGCTGAGTGCTGGCGGCTCTACCCCTACCCTCTGCCTCAAGAAAGAGGGGATGCTCCTGCACACAGGAGTGACATTGGGGGAAAATCCTGGGGGAATGAGTGAATTCTCAGAGGGCTGGACATGTGAGTTTAGATAGACTTTGGAGAAGGATTTAAAAAGTCATTTTTACTGCTTCACTGGCATGGCTCAGTGGTTGAGCGTTGACCTATGAACCAGGAGGTCGCGGTTCAATTTCCGGTCAGGGCACATGCCCGGGTTGCAGCTCGATCCCCAGTGTGGGGCGTGCAGGAGGCAGCAGATCAGTGACTCTCGCTCATCAACGAGTTTCTATTTCTCTCTCCCTCTCCCTTCCACTCTGAAATCAATAAAAAATATATTTTTTAAAGTCATTTTTACTTAAAAAATTGTATCCACAGACCTAATTAAAGGGAAACATTCTAAATTAGGAGGGACCCTCGGAGAAAACACTGTCATAGCTCATGGGTATTGAGTGATCTGAGGAAAGAGAGCGATTTGCAGAAGGTGTCCCAGCTGATTAGGAAGGAGACACAGGGGTCCAAGTCGGGTCCCCCTCTGGGCCAGTGCTCTTCCCACTGTCCTGACACTGCCTCCCTGAGGTCGGGTTAGCCAACTGCTAGAACTACTTTTAAAACTCAGTTTACAGTGTTTCTGAACTTACTTTCTTATGCATAAAAATAACGTTATCTGGATCATTACCCGTCACAGTAACTATCTGTGTGGTCACTGTCACCCTTTTACCATTTACACCCTAATCTACAACAAGCTCTCGTCGCTCCTTCCACAGACTCCTCCAATGGAATGTTCTGCACTGAAGAAGACGCTCTGCATCTGTGCTGTGCAAAATGCTCGGCAGCCCTACCCACTTGCGGCTATTAAATCCCCAAACTACAGCTAATGTGGCAGAGGAATGGCATGCTAAATTTTAATTTAAGTGGCCACATGGGGTTAGTGGTCACCCTGGGTCTAATTCTCTAGCTCTTACCTGCCTTGCCCCAGAAGTGACACAGGACATGTTCACTTACCTTAAACGGCACAGTTCTAGACAGGTCCCCAGAACATCTACCCAGACATCTCTGATGTCAAACAGGGGAGAATAACAATTGTTTTTAGGTTCTTAAGCCTGAGCCACTCTTCACATTTCTATAGTTTATTCCTTATCCAAATTTTGTGTGTGAGTCTCCCATTTAAAAACGGTGTATTTTGATTTTATTATTGGGAAAGAAAAAATATTACTGCAATCTGCCACATATAAGACAAGTACGCAAGGCACGGTCATAGAAAGTGGATTTAGTCAGCGAGCTCAGCCGACATCCCTAAGCGCCTCATTTCCCAGCCTCCTCTGCTGCAAGCCCAGGGCCCTGTGACCAGTGCTGGCCAAAGAAGTGTAGGTGAACGTGTCAGTGTCACTTCCAGACCAAGGCAGTTAGGAGCTGGAGAACTAGAGAGCGACTTACGCATCTCCCCTCTCCTGGCCCAGGGCCACAGGTCACAGGTTTCAGAGGGCACCGCCGCAAGATGGAAGAAGGCAGTGCAATCTTTTGTTGCATAAAACCACGAAGTTTTGGGATTCCTCTCATGTAGCATCTTTAACATCTTCACTGATCACCACAAAGGGGAAATAGCAAATGAGAGCAGAGGGAGGAGAGCGTTTTCCAGTTCGAATTCTCGGGAAAGGTTTTCTGGATCCAGGGTTTGCCACGGGGCCTTTTGGAACATGCAGGCGCAGGCGTGAGGAGCCACATGGCACTGCAGGAAGGTGACACCGTCTGGCGGGAACGCAGGTGTTGGGGTGGGAGGTGCACCGAGCAGTTTGGCTGCTTGTCTTGAACAGTGGTCTCCAGATTTCCTGATCTTGCTCCCGTGAGTAAAATATAGACTGGGCAAATATCCCTTATGCATGCATATCTATGTATACATCAGATGCAGGTACTGCTGAGCTCAAACGTGAAAGAGAGGAGGTAAAAGTGAGACCTCACTTTAATGGCTTGTTAATCATGGTTGTTTTGTAACATCATTAAGCTAACACTGCACGCCTATTTAGGCCTAGGCTCATCACTAATAACATGGATGTAATCTCTTTCAAACGCTCAGTGTGAATGCTAATTATTTGGTGACTTCTCATCAGAAGTGATTCTATTACCATTGTTTTTGCTTCCTAACTGGCTTGAAAAGGGGCAGCCCTGCCATCTCCTCCTGTTTGCCTGCGCTTGGATTATCAGCTGCTCTGCAACCCAGCTTCTTTGTAGCATCTCTTCAAGCCACTTGTCCTTTGGTGAGAGTTAGTTTAGCTAAAACTAAATAATATAATCTGTAAATCCACTTAACGGAGAACAGGAAAAGTGAGGAGTACATGAACGGGCAGCGAGGTCCCCACTGCCCGCCCTCCACGCGTGGAGGCCTCCTGGCACTGTTTGCCAGACACTCGGGCTGCAGGTATCACTGTCCATCCCGGTATTAAACACCAGGAAAGCTTGGTTTCTTTCCTGTGCCTTTTTGAGATGGAAACACACGTTAAGAGCCTCTAATATGTTCTTCCAAGGTGGAATTTCTTGTATTTCCCCCATCAGCAGCTTGCAGCCCACTTTGGAGACTATTCTAGCAGAATGACAGGAGGCGAGGGAGGGACTATGAGGTTGGGTCAGGCTGTGGAAGAGGAGGAAATGGAGTTTGAACTCCGTACCATAGGAGATGGGACCCTTGGATGGTTTTTGAGAAAGGAATATATGATCAAGGTGACATTAGTAAAACCTGGGCTTCTCATTCTCACTGCGGCCAATATTGATAACCAGCTGCTATTACAAACATGGACAGAGTCTATTTCCACTCAGGTGGGGGCGAGGGGGGGGAGCGCTCACCATCCAGGCAAGGGGAGGGGGGACCCTGGCATAGCCTCTGGGCTCTGGAGGATCCCCCACAGAGAGAAGTGCCCTCTGCCCCAGTGAAGGGATGGTCTGCTCTCTAGGGCAAATCGAATTTCCCCACCTCAGCCACTTGAGGAAGAAGTTACTGGGGAGTCTCCTTTCTTTGTCACACATACCCCTTCCTGAAAATAGCCTTATTTCTCTAAAGAGATTTTTTAAAAATCTACTGCATGGAGCAGGGGGAGACACAAACCTTTATTGCTAAATGGAAAAAAAGAGAGAAAAGGAAAACCATTTCCTTTCTTCTACACGCCTTCTCAATCCCCCACCCTATTCCATATAAATTCAATTTGACAACCCTGCTAATTGGATAAACGCAGCTCCTGCTCTCCTAGAAGGCATTCCTTTTGCTTTTTGTGTTTTGTTTTTGGAGGGCTCAAAACAGGGCGATTGTGCTGTTCTTTAACACGAATTCCATCTGCTTTATTTCTCCCTCCATTCACCCTCCTCTTGAATATTTATGAAGCTTTCCCTGCTGCTGTCCCCTTTCCACCCCACCTCCACCCCTTCCCCTCAGCCTCCCTCTCCCCGCCCGGCTCCAGCCCCCTCTCCCCTTCCCTCAGAGCCGGACAAAAACCTTCCAAATGGCCCCCCCCTCCTTGCTTTAGATAAACACAGGCAGTGTCAAGTGTGAGGAGTAGAGGGAGGTGGGATGGGGGTTCAACTGCCAGTCAAGCCCCCGGCCTTCAATGGGGCCCAGGGGCCTACCCTAATCTGCTGCATGCTTGCCATATGGGGGCTGTGTTGCCCCGGGAAACACTAACAGGCAGAACGGAGCTTAATAGAGTCCATATTCATTGTAATGCAGTGAGCTTGCTCAGGCACCACTGCCCCTTCGGTCCGGTTTCATTCTTCTGTTTCCCTCTTTCTTTCTGTTTTTCCTCCCTTTTTCTTTCTTTCTTCCTTTCAAAAGGACCAGGACCGAAGAGAGCAGTAACCTGGAGAGGCCTGGATCAGCAGTAAGGCGGAGTTGGGGGTTAGGCGTGAGGAAGGTGATGGTGGTGTTGGGCTGGGGGTGAGGCTGGTGGGGAGAGGTGAGAAGGGGGAGCTCCCAGGAGGGCAGAGTGGAGTGTGCATCAGGTCAGGGCATGGAACGTGCGGCTCTGTAAAAGTGTGCACGTGCAGGAGTGTGGCAGGTGGGTATGGGCCACCAGGGCCCCGGGCACAGAAGCCTCCGTATGTACTCAGCCACCTATGCCGGGGTATCCCAACACCATCTCTAACCCCAGTCGAGGGCAGATCACAAAAGCCAGTGACACCTACCTCCCGTCAGTGTCAGGCCAGTGGCCCTGAAGTCACAGGTGGTACAATGGGATAAAACCGGTTGGGCCCTTTCCCTCCTCCGACTGACCTGGAGTGGAGGAAGGTGTGCCAGCTGTGGTTGACAGCTGTGGTGTGCCACAGCCAAACCAAGGGCACAGGGCCTCTGCCCTGAGTGGGCTGCCCAGCAGATGAAGCCTGGAGTATGTCTCCAGGGCTCAAAATGTAAAGAGGGCAGAAAATGTGGGAAGGGAATGGAGCCCATTTCTCCCAACTTCTCAGAAAGAGTAAAATCGGTAACCGATACTAAGGAATTCCTCAAAGAATGAAGAATCCGTTTCCTAGGTTGTGAAACAAAGCTATTTTTTCCGTTCTGTGAAGGTAAAAATCAAAAATTTAGAATCAAGAGAGAAAACAAAAGCTACCACAGCTGAAAATTTACCCCCATGGGGTGTAGTACATAGGAAGAGCTCAACAAATGGTTTCTAGACAAATCATATACATGTTCCTATAGTTTCACTACTGCTGGCCAGGACCCTGAAACTCCCCCCGACTGCCAGCTGCTGCCAGGGTTCAGTTGGCTGCGTGGCGTTGGGGCGGGGGACCTGAGGCTGTGCCCCCCCGCCTGGTGGGGCTTGACGGCGGTGGGGCTGGCCAGATCTGGATCTTGCCCAATGGGGTTGGGGCTGGCCGGGTCTGGGTCTTGCGCGATTTCAAGGTGCGCACAGGTGAGTGGGGACTTGACTCTGGGTCAAGCAGCGCGCCCTGGACTCTGACAGGAGGAAGATTTTCATATACGTTTTACTAATTTTCTTTCATCTCTGACATTTCTATTATAGAGAAAGGGCAACTAGCAATATTAAAATATTTCCTCTAATTAAGTCCCTTTTAATGTGCATGAATTTCGTGCACCGGGCCACTAGTGAATAAATAAAGTTCTAACTCTTTGCACAACCCTCCAGGTTCTTTGAAACTGGCTGCAGTCCACCTTCCCCATGTCTTCTTCCCACAAGCCCTCAGTCTGGGCACACGGCATTTTCACGCCTTCTCTTCCTTCTACCAGGACCATCTTTTCCTTCACCCTCCATCCCATCAGAGGAACTCTGATGCTCCCAGGACTGCTCCTCATGCCAGTTTCCACAGCATCTTGCAGACCTCCCACATTTCCACAGTGACCTATGGATCTGACCACGTGTCTGTAATGGCCTCTTATCTCTTCCCTCTTACCCCTATGATGAACTTCCTGAAGGCAGGGATGTGTCCACCCAGCACCTCAAAAAGCCTTGGCACATCCTGGGGGCTCAGTGTCTGCTGAACTGAAGGGTTTGTTCATATTAGAAATCCAGGGTTCAGAAGAGATGTTAACCTGAACCATGGACATACAGGAGGGACACATGGAGACACATTGTTATCAGTGGGGGACCTGGGGAGGGGGTTTCCTAGAAGGAAATGACTGTAACTGTGGCTTTTATTTTCCAAAACCAAATGGCCCCTCGGACAGTATAGGCAGCCCTGGAGGGAGGGGCCTAGCGGCCTGAGGGAGGTCAGTGTCCCTGCAGGTGCTCCTATGGTTTGGGGTTTCATTCAAGGACTTTTTCTGTTTTCCTTCTTATGTCTTCTCCCAGAACAAACATCCAACTAAGGTTGAGACTTGGGGCTTCCTGCAGCCACTGGACTGTGGGCATCTAACTTAGGACTATACCATGATTAGGTTATCACCTGGCCAGCGTGGACCTGAGCTTTTGGCCAGGGTGGGAGGAGGAGAAATAAGAAAGCCACTGAGTGGGAGAGAGCAGGGGAGGGTAGGATGGATGAGAGCAGAGAGCTCCTCCTTTGTGCCATGCCCAGTGCTGGGGGCTTCACATACGTTGTCACTTCCATCTTCACAGCCCAGGGAGCGTTACTGTCCCACTTTACAAATGGGGAACGAGATTATCAAAACCCTCCTTGATGGTTTATCACATAAGGATTTTAGGACACATTTCAAATTTTTGATATAGTCGTAGTTCTCTGCTGAGTGACAGTGTTGGGACTCAGCAGGATCGGGAGCCTGGGGCTTGGACACGAGCTCCGCCTCTTCCACCCGGGATAGAAGGCGGCTTTGGGCAAGTCACTGACGCGCTGAGTCTCAGTTTACTCTGCAAAATGAGAACGATACACCTGTTTTGCAGAGCTGCTTAAAAGAGTTAATACGATTACACATGAAAGCAGCCTGGCACATAGCAGTGATGCAATTTGGGGAAACAGGTGTGATGGAACTTGACCATGAGCCGTTCACCTGAGGTCTAATTTCACATGGGGCATTGCCACCTGGTGTGCTTTTAATGTCCCTTAAGACAAAGGCACGTTGCATCTTAACAACTCCAGACACATATGATATCATCTCTCTGCTCGTTGTTCCTTATAAACTGTACAAAATTAAACAATGGCCTGGTTCTGTTGCCCTACACACACATGCATCAAAAGTTCAAGGAATATTTGTTCAAAGAAAGCAGGAACACCTACATTCTATAGTGTTTTACAGACTCTCAAGTAGCCCGGGGACAGGAGGTCTCTGGAGAGTGCTACACAGTGTTCCCAAGTTTGTGGCAAGACTCAGTCTCTAGACCAGGGGTGGGCAAACTTTTTGACTCGAGGGCCACAATGGGTTCTTAAACTGGACCGGAGGGCCAGAACAAAAGCATGGATGGAGTGTTTGTGTGAACTAATATAAATTCAAAGTAAACATCATTTCATAAAAGGGTACGGTTTTTTTTTCAATAGTTTTAGTTATTTCAAACGGGCCGGAATTGGCCTGCGGGCCGTAGTTTGCCCACGGCTGCTCTAGCCTCTCAATTTCCATCCAACACTAGTCAACATTTACATCACTTAAGCTAATAACGTCTCCCCACCACCAACCCCTACCCCGTTTATGCCCTCTCCACACTCATCTGATGATGATAATAATCATAATTTCTGCTTCTCACAAGTAGTGCCTCTACTTGTTTGGAGAGAAAGAGGAAAGATCCCATCAAGCAGTAGATCGTCTGGGACAAGAAGTTATGAAGTGTTTATAGAAAGGAAAACACACCCCAGTCCGTCCCTGACCCCCACTCCCAGCCCCGACTTCATCAGTGAAGGTGCAAAGCCGCATCCAATCCACCTGCTCTTCCCCACCCACCTGTTTCCAATTACAGCCTCTGGCCAGGGCTACCTCCAACAGGTACACAAGGAAGTAAACAGTAACAGGGACAGCAAAGAAAACGGAGCACCACTTCCCGGCACTCTGGTGCTCACGGTTAGCAGAAAGAAGGTCCAATGCAAAAGGAATTCATTTGAGTGAGTGGTAGACAGCACAGGTAAGGTCCAGAAACACACCTGACCCAGGGCTTGAGCAGCACTTCAGGCAGATCCCAACACCTTACAGCCCTAGCTCTTAGGCCAGTGGTTCTCAACCTTGGCTACACATTAGAATCACCTGGGAATCTTTTTAAAATCCTGATTTCTGGGCCTCATTCTCCGGAAATTCTGTTTCTTTGTTATGGGGTGGGGCCACAACAGTAGTAACAAAGATATTTAAAAAAAAAAAAAAGATTCCCAGGTGATTCTAATGAGCAGCCAAGATTGAGAACCACTGTCTTAGGACAAAGGAAACCGATCCCACTTGCGATCCCTGCGTGAACACACACCTGACTATTGTAAGCGGCTCAGGGAGCAGAAGTCTGGGCACGGACCACCTGACAGGACCCACTGAAAGCAACGGGAAGAAGCAGGTGTATTATCCCAGGTAGCAAGGATCTGGGATGTAACATACACACAACCAAAGGGGAGGCATTTTCCCCAGATCATCCACGCTCGTACAGAGGGTGGCAGGGACATAGAGGAAATCTAGGCACAGTGCCCCGGCCTTGAAGACCTTGGAACCTAGTGAACGTGCAGCTCTGCCACACCTTTCTGTTGCACCGAAATTAAAATGCGGCATAGCCTGGAGAAAAGATCAAAGTCAAAGATAAACTGCAGGTTTTACCAAGTACAGGCAAGGAACCAGACCACTAGGGAAGGCATCAGAGAAATGACAAAATGAACGTGTCACACACTGGGGCACACTCACAGGGGCACACACCGCTCGGCACAGGCCAGTCCTCCCACATAGCCCTTTCCAAAGGCCTAAAAGTATCCTCCTATCACCCAGGTTCCTCCCTAGCAAAGTCCTGGGAGACGCATCAAAGAACAGCAGTGAAGGCAGGAAAAAGGCAGCCGTGAACAGGAGCCTCTGAGGACCTCCGAGGCCTCAGCTCTGTCACTGTCACTTCTCACTATACAGTAACTTACTTGTTAACAAGTCTCTCTCCTGGACACAGAGTAGATACTCAATGAATGTTTGCTAAGCTGTGAAGACCTACCTCCAAAATCATTTCCCAGCCTAACCCTGTCTGGTCCTGGAAGTCTGGGTGGCTCCCCCTGCCAAGCAGGATGTGAGCGGAAGGCAATGTGTCTGCCGGTTCCTCCCTGTCTCCCTCAGGGACCTGGCTTAGGTTCTCCTTCAGCGGAGGAGGCAGGAGGACACAGCTCTCCCTGCTGGAGCATCCAAGCCGGGTGGCGGGGAATGAGTACGGAGAGGTGGGCACTGAGCAAACTTGCTCTGCTCCACAGGCAGCCCCAGCACCTGCTCTCTGCGAGGCAGCGGGTAGGGCCCAGCTCTGCCCCCCCGGAGGCCTGCCCGTCCCCCGGGGACGCACCATCACAGGAATTATCACAGTTGGCTGAACTGCCAGGCCAGTGGTTCTCAACCTTCTGGCCCTTTAAATACAGTTCCTCATGTTGTGACCCAACCATAAAATTATTTTCGTTGCTACTTCATAACTGTAATGTTGCTACTGTTATGAATCGTAATGTAAATATCTGATATGCAGGATGGTCTTAGGCGACCCCTGTGAAAGGGTCGTTCGACCGCCAAAGGGATTGCGACCCACAGGTTGAGAACCGCTGTGCTAGACCAAGGGCTGCAGGGACTGGGAACGGAGATGATCTTATTCACAAGGGCATCGTTAGCCTTAACACAGTTCTCGGTAATTCAGCAAATTCCTGTGAGTGAACAAATAAGGACCTGAGACACAAAGGTTAAAGGTTATGGCAGAGACGAGCCGAACAGGAGCTGTAGTCATATAGTAAAAAAGGGAGCTTTTTCTTAGTACAAGTTGGGCATTTAGGATGCTTTGGGGGGTTAAAGACTTACTTTGATGTACTCTGCTAGGTCACATAATGGCCACCAATTCCAATTAAGCTGTCACCTGCGGTCATTTTCTATGCCCCTTCCTCATGGTGATTAAGCTGCCAATGGCACCAGGCCCACTCCCTCACCCTCCGCCTGACTCAAACCAGTCTCAGGTGCTGGGACCCAGAATGAATGGAGATCAGGCTGCTGCTTCTTGCCTGTCTGGTTCTGGGGCTGATTCAAATGTCAGGCAAAACTGCCTCTAACCCCAGCACCCCAGCATGCCAGCACCCACATCCAACCCCCAACAGGCTCATGCATGTGGGCAGGAAATCTGAAGCATTCAAGCGAAAAGCTAAGCCTTGGGGTAACATGACGGAATGCTGAAGAAGGCAGCCAGGCGCTGGTATGTGACTGCGCTGAAGGGACCATACCTCTCCTGGACTTTCCTGCAAGCGAGAAACCTCACCCGGGACTTCAGAGCTACCCCACTGACATAGGACACCCCACCTACCTCACAGGGGTGTCGAAGGAAAACCGATTACATCAGTCAACATCCAGTGATGATGGCACAAAGCAGCTGTTCAATAATGGACAGCCATGCGTCTCATTTGAATAGCTCCTTCAGGGGTACTTTTAGGAGCACCCCGTATTTTCATTAGTCTGATCCTTATTGCAGATTTATTCCTGGTGTTTCAACAAAAGAGGTCAGAGAATAGGTGATACCTTCAGGGCCAGACACCCCACCTGGGCCGTCCAGCTTCCTGTTCTGGGCCTCACTGCCTCTAGGACACAGACACGCACACGTGCAGGCCTACGTGTGCTCCCGGCAATCCGCTCCAGCTCCAGCTGGTAAGTGTGCTCTAGAATCATGACAGTTTACTTTCTTTCCCATCTGACCTCATACAAACACACTTTCTTCACCACCTCCCTGACCCCTAAATATACACATTCCGTCCCCCACCCACCCTCAATCTTTCTCAATTACAAAGCTCTTTTAAACCAACTAAAACTTAAAATAAATACCAATTTGGAAGCCTGAAGCATGCTCCAGTCCGTCTGTCAGCCTCTGCCTTCTGCTGGAAGCCCCCAACTCCTGTTAGCTCTCCCCGACTTGTGAAGCGCAGTGGCCTGGGTGCACGGGCGGGCACACGCAGGGAAAACAAACACGCGGACGCTTGCCAGCACCTCTATTTATAGCAGGAGCAAAGTGTGGGGATCCGGACAGGCTGAGGAGGGAGGGTCAGGACCAGAGGGGTGGGGATAATTCTACCCACTGCTCCCGGCTCCACCAGCTGCAGAGGGTCCCCTGCTGAGGTCTGCCTTTCCCAGGTGCAACCCATCCTGCTTATGACTAACACTAGAATGGTGCTGCAGTGAAGCGCAACTCTGAGCGAAGAGAGCCTGCTGTCTTGCTCATTATTGTAGCCCCAGCATCTGTCACATCACAGTGCTTGGCACATAGTAGGACTGCAGTAAGTATCTGTTGATTAAATGAATACGTGAGCATTTTTCCCCCTGCCTACCCCACAAGGCTACAGATGGAGGAGGAGGGTAGGTGGAAGGGAGGTGAGGAATGCCTAACAGTGGTTCTAGCCCAGCCTGTGTGGCTCAGTGGTTGACCACTGACCTTTGAACCGAGAGGTCCCCGGTTCGATTCCCTGTCAGGGCACATGCCCGGGTTGCAGGCTCAATTCCCAGTGGGAGGTGTGCAGGAGGCAGCTGGCCAATGTCTCGCTCTCAAAGAAGTTTCTATCTCTCCATCCCTCTTCCTTCCTCTCTCTCTAGAAAAAAGCATATTTAAAAAAAGGAATACTTCTAAAAGCCTACAGGATGTTAAAATGTGCTAACAAAAACAATTTCAGGAAATGCAATGCTAAGAAAAGCTAATTAGATTATTTTCACTGCAGGCCTTTTCAGAGCCTTTAAAATGTGCTTTTGCATCATGAATCACCAAGAGGGGGACGGCGTATGCACTGAAGCCTGAACTCACTTAACCACAGGCCTGGACTTACTTGACCACAGGCCTGGACTTATTTGACCACACTACTCTTTTTTCTCAGAGTACCATTAGTGAGGGGAATTTCATCAAATACACTTTGGGAAATGGTGGCCTAAGAGGTTCCTGGAGAATATCCCAAAAGCAATTTGTAAAACAGCATGATCCCATTTTTGCAAATAAAAAATTACATATAAATATGTGGTATATAGTTATTTGGATTGTCATAGGAAAATACCAAGAGACACTTAAATGTTAACGTCAGCTATTTCTGAAGATTAGGGGATTTGCACTTTTTATATTAAACATTTCAGGAATACTCAAAGTGGGTATGTTATCACTTATGTAATTAAAAAGGCAAATTTGAAATAAAAAAAAGAAGCTATCCCCAAATATTATTATGTCATCACACACTATTTTAACGTCCCACAGGCATGAAGGCCTTATTTCCCAACAACCCCCTGGGCCAAAAAAGCGTCACTCATTGCCTATTATCCCATCTGAACATTTTCCTGCTTCTCTCTCTAACAAATAACTGCTCTGGATTGTGACAAACACCTCCCCCAATTCCAAGACTTTGTTGTTTCCACAAAGTATGGACAGGTGTTTTAGAAAAAATGAAAACATATTTAATATTCTGTTAATAACCTTTACAAATCAAATTACTTTGTTAAGTAAGTTGTATAAAATATTCATCAAGTACTTAGTTTGCTGAAAATTATCATTTTGGGCATATTAACATTTAAAGACTGCCTTTTTTCCTGCTAAATTAGTAACTTCCTAATTTAACTGATTTGTAAGTGTAATTAAAAGCCCTTGAGATTTAGTGAATGAAACATACCAGGTTTGGTCACAATGTGAAACTAAGGCAAATATCGAGAACTGGAAGAAATAATTGATGGTAGCACAAAACAAAGACTTTGACCATCTGCTGAGTTACTATGTGTGAGACAATTCATGCAGTGTCTTGTCTCACCTCCAAACACCTCTGTGAAGTAGGTAGCATTGTCATCCCCATTTTACAGATGCAGAAATTGAGGCTTACAGAGATGAAGCATCTTGTTCAAGCAAAGGATTCAAAGCCAGGGCTGCCTACTTCCCCTGCCTCTTGGGGTCCTTGGTAGATCCAAGCAGATACACAATGAACTGTTTTCTAACAAAGGAACTGAGCCTGAAAACAACCAGTCAGTCTGAACTGGAGTCATGTTCTAGCTACCATATTTCAGGAGGAACTGGGCTGGCAAGTCCCACAGTGCACAGTGCGTCCAGCTCCTGAAGATGTGCTGTTCCCCACGCTGCCCAGAGTCAGTCCTGAGGTCCGAGTTCTGAAATCCCACCCAAAAGTTGGTAGCAGCACTTTGAGTCTGGATTCAAGTTACATGCACCAGCACGTATAAGAGACAATAAAATCCTTCCATTTCTGAATCTGGCCTCTCTCATCTTCCTTCTGTTCCTACACAAGGAGTAGGAGGTAGGTTCTCAACTCTGGCTGCATAGAAGAATCATCGGTGGACACCAAAGCACACCCCCGCAGGCAAATTAAGTTACAACCTCTGGAGGTGCGGCCCGGGCATCAATCAGTGTTTTTAAAACTCTTTCCTGGAAACCGTCATGTGTTGCCATGGCTGGGAAGCAGCATGGGGTGCCTCTGCTGTGGACCTGGGGTCATTTTGATTAGGAATGTCTACCTCTGCCAGACATGCCCTAATTGCATTGGATACCATGATTGGAAAGGGGAGTTTTCCATAAAAATGGTCCCGACTATGTTATGTTGAAGAAATTCTTGTCATTCTTAAAGCTATATATTTTTAGTTTCACACATTTATTTTAAGAAATAAAACATTTTCTCAAAGCTTCTCTCAGATTTCCCCAGATATTTTCTGGACTTTTAGATTCCTCGTTTTCTCCTCTTCACATAAAAATAAAAACAAAAACCCAAGCAGAAGCCACCACAGGCTCAACAGGCCCAAGAGCAGCAAAGGAAACACAAACAGGTCCCTGGACCTGTCACCCCTGCTGACTAAGGCCACCAACTTCTGGGAGGTTCTCGGGAGCCTAGAGGTTTTCCAAGCATATGCACATTTAAGGCTTGCACATCAAAACCTGAAATGCCATGAGCGATTTCCTTAACAAAGCCAGGCAGTCTGCAGGGGCTCAGGGACCACCGGGAAGAGAAGCAGGTGTGGGCCAGCCAGGGGTCCCAGGTCCGCCTAGCCCCACCTCACACCAGAGGGCTTTGCCATCACTTGATGGCTTTTTGACATCCCAAAGGGTTAACAGCTCAGCCCCTAGCTTCCGCCTTCCCTAAGGAGTCCCTGTTCAGTTGGGTCCCTCCTGCAGAGGAGACAGCTTCCCGCACCCCCCCCCCCCCCCAAGAGGCTTGGGTCCCACCCAGCCCCTCCCTGCTCTGCGGCCCTCCCACTCCAGGAATGAAGCTGCCGCTGCCCAACATATACCCAGACTGGTTTCATCTCCTTCCAAATCCATTTTGTGTCTTAACTTCTGCCAAGAATAAAAATTAAAACACTCACACACACACATCGTGCGAGTAAGGGAGGGGAGGACAGGACTGGAAGTTTTAACTGAAAAAGACCAGGCAGGGAGTGGGAGGGCCCCCGGGGTCTGCGATGTCCTGCCTGAGGCCCCTGCTGGCTACACACAAGGTCAGCTCTAAGGGCAAGTATTGGCAGCACCTCCCCTCATGTTCCCCGGACGCCCCCTTCCACCCTCACCTCTGCCCAGAGGGACACAGAGCAGCCTGAGCTGCCAGTGCTGCAAAGGCCGGAAGCGGACTGCATTCCCCACACTTGGAGGACCTGCTCCTTGCCAACCCCAAAGTGAATAAAACAGCACTTGGGATGGCACGCGGGCCCTGGCAAAGCAGGTGGCTCCCAGGCTGCTCGTGGCCACCCAGAAAAACGGGTCTGGAGCTGGGGCCTCCGTCCTCAGAGTCCTGTCCCACCACACCCAGGGCAGGCAGAGGCCTGAGACAGCAGCTCCGACCCAGCTCTCCCATTCTCGCCGACCGCTCCCCTCCCGGGGAAACCAGGAGCCCCTGCTCTGCAGAATGACCACACCCAACCCCTCGCCCACCCAGGACCCTGCAGGGGTCAGACAATGGCCCCTTGGACTCAGCTCTGAATCCCACCATTTGCCCCGTTTTCTCCCCAAATGCTGAACTAAGTCCTCACAGTCCTTAAACCTGCTGCCCAGGTGGACCCACCCCTCATGGAGTCACTTGCCTTACCAGTCAATAAGCACTTATTGAACACCACTCCGTACGAGGCTCTGGGAATCCAAAGATAAAGTTCAAGTGTTCTCTACCAGCTCAACACAGGCACATCTGGGTGCCCTGTAGAACCATCGCGAATTGAGCCAAGTGTCCTGGGCGGGGGTTCTGTTCTTCCCAGGCCGCTGTGAGGAGGGGTGGGGAGACTGGAGGACACACTGCTTAGCAAAGGGTAGCCTGGTGGCATCTGTCCCGGTCCCATCTGGCACACACAGCATAGCAATGAAGACAAAGCAGTACTTTAAAAGCCCTTCTGTTTGCCTTGATAACGGTTGAATCTGGGTGATGGGTACATTGGGTTTGCGATACTCTTCCTTCAGCTTTTGTGTGTTAGAGCTTTTAAATAACAGATAGTAATGAATTTCCCCCCAATAGGATAACTAGAACAAGATCCTCCCAAAGCTTCCTAATCCTACACCAACTTTCAAACCGTCCCCCCGCCCCCGCACCACCAGCACTATCACCCACTTAACCAACATCTTCTTTTTAAAGAATTAGTATCTTTAATGTTGAAAGTATTACAGATGTCCCCTTTTGCCCAGTGTCTTCTTAGCTAGGACAAATAGCACTGTCAGGCAGGTTTCAGGGGGTGCCCTGGTTCTGGTGGGGAAGGGTGGTGTACCCCCTCTTTGACCTTCAAATGCTCCCCAGTGTTGGGACAAAGAGGCCACCCCACCCCTGAAAGGAGACTGTTGGCCGCAGCCGGAGATCCCAAGGGGCCTCCTCCCTGGCTCTGCCTCAGCGTCGGGAGCAGCGGGCTGCCTCCAGGCCCCCTGCCTCCTTTACGGCTTCCCTGTCCTGGCTTCCCTGTCCCGGATGGGCCTCCCCAGGACCCTGAGCCTACCCCACCAGCAGGTCCCCCGCTCTGGCTGGCGTTTCCTCGACAGCAGAACCAACCACGTGCACAGGCCTGAGGCCCAGGTGAAGAGCCATCCCTTTCCTCTGGGCCTCCATGCCTCTTCCTATAAAATTCTCAAACATACTGTAAGTGACAAAACTCTAAGGAGCCCAATCTTCCAAGAACATGGGCTTTCGGGAAATAATTATAAATCAGCAGCTTATCTAAGCCAAAGTAACAATCATCGTGATCATAATAAAGGTGACCATCCAGCACCTACTCTTGTAATGAGAGAACAAAGGGCATGCAATTCAACGTGGAATGACCCCCTTGCTTGGATCTGAGTGTCTGGAGGGCAGGCGGCTCAGTGCTCAAGAATCTGCTGGCTGAGCAGTTGACAGGCCACTCTTTAATGTTACGGACGTGTCTTTGGGCCCAGGTGGAAAACGCCTGGCGAGCGCGCAGTGCTGCTCTCCGCAGGCTTCCTGCTGGGCATCTGGATAACAGCTCAATGTGAAACCCCAGGTGACCAAAGAGAGGCTGGGTGCAGGGATCCAGAGTTTCAGCGGGCGGCCTTCTTCACACGAGGGGGACAGGCCGGAACTCCCCAGCCGGGAGGGTAACACACCTCATCTTAGGTGAGATGGCAAGAAAGCAGGTCTCACTGTGTTCCCCAATCCAGACCGAGGGCGTCAGCACTTCCTGTGTGAGGGAGATTCGTTCTGCCCGCCTGAGGTTCCCTCAGCAGGGCAGGTACTCCTCCTCACCCTCTGGCTTTGGGAACACAGAGGCTGCTTTCTCTGGAGAGTGGAGCAGGTTGGCGGTGGGTGAAACTGGAACCAATGCTGGTTTCTACGGAGAGAAGACCCAGCGCATCAGAGCTCCTTCCGGCACAAGCTGATCCTCCCGAAGGAGCAAGGCCCACGCTGGCCTCCTGGGCATCCGCTCCATCAAGTGGCCACACTGCTGATGTTTGGCATGGCCCCGCTGTACGGAATGCCATCCTTTATGCCGAAGGCAATTTTTTAAATGCACCACATTTATATTTATATTTACATTTTATAAATATAAAGGCTATTTATGAAGGTCTTTCTGAGACATACCCCCTCCCCAAATCAAGAGAAAAAAGAAATGATTTGTCTGAGCACATATTTATCTTTGGTTCCGAGAATGTGGGCCCCGTGCCTAGACACACTGCCTGGCATGTACCTACGGAGCCAGCCAGGGATTCTTTCTCAGGACTCTCACTGCACCTCCTGGGGACAGGCTGTGAGCAGGTGACTTGGGGTCAAGGCTGGACTTATCTGTAAGGAACGCGGGGCTCACACTCACAGGTGTCGGCTGTTCTCCATCCTCTGCCTCCCCAGACAAACCGAGGCAAGGGCCAAGGCTTCTGGAAGGGCCGACAGTCAGACTCAGAGTTAGACCCAGGGAGCCTAACCTGATTCCAACATGAACAACCAAAGCCAGGACGGCTGGCCTATAGAGGGCCTCCCCTGAAGAGTTTAAAGAGCTTCCAACCCTCCATTGCGTTAGTGCTCACCGTCTCAGTGACAACCCTGGGACAGGTATTACCAGCCTCCACTTACAGGGGGACAACGAGGTAGGGCCACTGAGGGGCGGCCCAGAGCTCCGTGAGCGCGGTCAGGCCACGGGTGGGAGGCCGGCGGGGGAAGACAGCAAAGCAGAGGAGGAGGAGGAGGTGTGGATCTGGGTCATCGGCATGGAATGTCCACTTCCTGCGGGGCCGATGAGGCTTCCCCCCTCCTCGTGCTGAACTCTGACACACCTGGCTGGTGTCCGTCAGCGTGAGGAGGTACCAGCTGGCCTCCGCTCGGTGTTTATTCCAAACAGGAAGCAATGGACGCGGCTAAACTTCAGTCCCTGCTCCCCAGGGTTGGAACCCTCTGCCTAGTCCACCTTTCCCCAGCCCCTGGGAATTTCCAGCCTGGCTCCACCAGAGGAGACACACGACCCCCATTTATGCAGGTCCCTTCTCCTAACGGGGCCCAGCGTTAGGGTGGGGCTGGAGAAGCCTCTCCTGCCCCGGTTATAAAATCCATCACTAACACCTATCTGTCCCCCAAAGAGCCTCGCCATCTAGAGTGACTGCTGAGCACACTGCATGCTGAGGTTCCTGCCCCAAGCTCCCCCGGAATCTTAGTTTGTGAGGCCGACTGGAGAAAGCAGCATGTCTGGGCAGGGGAAACGTTCTCAATCTCTTTGCATCTGAGGGAGTCTTTCTCCCCAGTGACCACAAAACAGGCCCCAGGGCTCAGCCAGTCGCAAGGCTCAGCACAGACACCGCTGGGACTGGGACCGGGACTGGGCTGGGCGGGGAGCAGCGGCCTGAGAGGCTGGGGGACAGGTAGCCCGCACAGGATGTGGTGGGGAGGAGGGCTGCTGCCCGCGGAAGCTCGCTGCCCCACGGCTGGTCCACCGCTCCACAGCAAGTAAAACAAACTACGGAGGAGGAAGGCAAACAGCCCGTGTGCTCCTCCTGTCTCCTCGGGAAGGGGATGGGAAGGTCTGCACAGCTGACACTTCCAGATGTGGAACCAAAACACAGGCAGCTCCTGACAGTTTACCAGCCTGGGCTAAACTCCAGTAGCACCAGGGCTGGGCCTGTTCAGTGGACGAAGAAAAAGGTATGGCATTGCAGGCTCTGCTCAGGTGGGTCTCAGCATAGGGCGCTGGGCTCCTCCTTTGCTGGTCCCTTGCTCCAAGAGTAGAATGGATGGGTGTGTGTGTGTGTGTGTGTGTGTGTAGAATGGATGTGTGTGTGTGTGTGTGTGTGTGAGTAGAATGGATGGGTGTGTGTGTGTGTGTAGAATGGATGGGTGTGTGTGTGTGTGTGTGTGTGTGTGTGTGTACGGGGGTTGGGGGAAGGGCATGTTTAAAACTCGAGGAGATGGCTAAGTGAAAGAAGCTAGCCTGGAAAGACTACATATTGCGTAACTCAAACTATATGACATTCTAGAAAAGACAAAACTACAAAGACAGTAAAAGCAGCCGTGGTTGCCCGGGATTTGGGAGAGGGAAGGGAGGAAGGTTGGAGAGGGGAGCACAGGGGATTTTAGGCAGTAAAACTATTATTCTGTATGATACTGTAATGGTGCATGCCTGTCATTGTGCATTTGTCAAACCCCACAGAACGTACAATGCAAAAAGTGAGTTTTAATGTAAACTACGGCCTTCAGTTAATAACAATGTGTCAACATTGACTCATCAGTGGTAACAAATTTACTACACCAACGTGTTAGTAATATGGGAAATTGGTACAGAGTGAAGCAACTCTGTAATTTTCACTTAATTTTTCCTGTAAATCTAAAAATGCTTTTTAAAAAAGGCTATTGATTTTTTTAAGTTAAAAGAAAACGCTGGAGGAGGCAGCTTGGGCCATTCCCCAGCTCCCTGAGGTGCTGTAGATTTTGGATCTGAGGATTGTGGTAGTGTACTTTCTCAAACACATTTGTGTCAGCACAAAACCTCTTGGGATCTTTATCCCTATTTTTATTCCTTCTCAGCTTCCAAATCTAGAACCAAGTTAGAAATGACTGAGATGCAATTTGAAGTAAGATATGCCCTCAGGCAGATGCAAACATGCTGCCCCTTATACTTCCACACCTGTCAGCTCCCCAAATCCTTGTACTTCCACACCTGTCAGCTCCCCAACAGCAGGCGTCTGTGTGGCCTGCGTGCCCAGCATGGGCCTCACCCCAGCAGGTCCTCATGTGTGTGAGGACCGGACTATTCTTAAATTCATCCCATGTTCCTCATGCCCCTGGCTCGTGGTTCCAAACCAGATTCAACAGAGCGCCAATTCAACCCGGGTACTGTGCTAGCAGGAAGGGCTGTGCCGTGGATGGTCCAGGCGCACTGAGGACGCCCCAGCTGAGCAGCTGGACTATATACTCCTGGTGGAGTGAGAGGATGGGCTGGGTGTCTCTGCATTTCCTAGCCAGGCCCAGCACAGTGCTGGGCTTAAGTAGGTGTTCAACAAATTCCTCTTGAGTGAGCGATGCGGAAGGGCCAGAGAGGCATCCATTCCCACACTCCCCTTACAAAAGGAACAACTGGCAGCTGAAGTCAGTCTCCCGAGGAGAGAGAGGAACTGGGCTGTGTCTGCTGCGGCCCAGCACACTGCTTCCCCGCTTTTCTAGAACATTACTAGGATTCTGTCTCCCCCACGTACCTCATATACTAGTACATATACCCAGAATGCAGTGTTCTTACATAATTCTGCCTGTAATGATTTCATTTTGTTTGAAACTCATTATACCCCTTTTGAGACTCAGGAGATCCATGCAGATTAGTAAATGAATGAATGAATGAATGAATGAATAAATAAGTAAATAAATAAATAAATAAAGCACCAAGTACACGAGATTCTATTCTAGGCACCGGGGAAAGAGCGAGGTACAAAACCAAGTCCCTGATCTCATGGGTCTTTTATTACAAAGGATAAGCAAGGAATAAGCAAATGAACAAAGAGATATATGTTGGGAGATAACGTTGAGGAAAATAAGTTCGGTTGAAGGGAGAGAGAATGAGGGTGGGAGTGCGATTTAATAGAGGGCGGTCAGGAAGCTGAATGAAGTAGGGAGGGACTGCGCAGATGGCAGGAAAGAGCCTTCCCTGCAGAGGGCAAAGCCAGTGCAAAGCCCCTGAGAAGGGAGGTTGCTCAGCTAGTTGGAGGAGCAGCCAGGAGGCCAGTGTGCCTTCGGAGTGGGCGGGGTGGTGGGGAGAAGAGGGAGAAGAGGGAGGAGAGGGAGTAGACAGAGGAGAGGGAGGAGAGGACAGAGGGGAGGGCATCTAGATGTCTGGAGTTTTCTCTGAAGGAAACAGGGCACCGTGGAGAGTTCTGGCTTCTCCTTCGGAGGTTGACCCTGACTTCTCTATGAACAGACTACGGGCCAGAAAGGTCTGGGGACTTGGAAGCAGGGAGAACACTTGGGAAGCTCCTGCAATAGTCCAGGTAGGCAATGTCAATGGAAGACTGGATTCTGGATACATTCTCAAGGCAAAGCCAATACGATTTGCAAATTTAAAGTGGAATATGAGGAAAGAACAGAGTCAAAGGTGACTCGCAGGGTTGTGGCCTAACTGGTAGCATGGATGATGCTGAATTGGGGGAGAAGCTGAGGAAAAGGGTGGAAAGTCTTTTCCAGTGGCCAGGTCTGAGGACTGCTACCTCACGGTGCTCCCAGGGCTGGCCTTGCACACGGTGGGCTCCTCTCTCTCCCCACCGTCTCATTCCTTTGTCTCTGTAGACCTTGAGCCAGTGGGGGTTCCATCAGCACAGCCTTCCACCTACCCATCCCTTTAGCTGCCCAACCTACCAATAGCCTGCCTTTCCCTCTGTCCCTTTTCCCTTTTCTTTCCTTCGCTAAGGACAGCCACCTTCTACTGAATGCTCACCACGCATTCCATGCACTTTCTATGCAGTAGCTTGCTTCCTCTTTGCAACAATCTTAAGAAACCGGGGTCTCGATTTAGTTCAGGTGACTAGCCCAGGGACATACACCTAGTGATTGGCAAGGCCAGGGTTCAAACCCATGCCTGTCTACCTCTGGAGTCCCCCCTTAACCAGGATGCCCCACAATCTCCAGCCTGGAAGTGGCTCCCTTCTGGTCTGCCATCTTTCTCCACTCTGCACCCTTTTCCTAATAAGGCTCCTTCAGACTTCAGTGCTCTCAGCTGGGGTCCCCCCTGACAGCCCCAATCCCCACTGTTCCTTCCTCTCTCAGAGGAATGTTAACCAGGATTCTCCTACCGTGAGATCTTTTCCTCTCCCCACTCTCCCAGGACCCTGAGACCCTTCACTGCCTCTTCCAGCCAGAGAGGGGAAGGCGAGTCAGCTAATAGGGCCTGGGGGCGGTGGGGTGGGGGCTCTGTGATAGGACCCCACTGCCTCTGCCCAGGTTCCTCCGCAGAAAAGAGAACAGAGGCGGATGCAGCCCTTGTGCCCAGACTCTGACTCTGGTTCCCTGGAATGTCCTGTCTCCTAACCCAGCCTCGGTGGGCACAGATGCCAGAGGCCTGTGGCCTTGGTGGTGGGCAGGGACATTTCGAATCAAAGTGCCCTCTTGCGCCATCTCGCTGCCTCCTAAGTGCTCTGAGGAGGCTGCTTGTGCAGACAGGGAAATAGAGGCAGAGTTCCCATGACTTCCTCAGCCACCCAACTGAGAGGTCACATACTTGTCTTAAGGCCGGTGTCCTGTGTTCCCGCCTGAGCCCAGAACATCCTGGCTCCAGGCTTTCCAAGTTTGCGAAAGGAAACCAAGGAGCTGTGAGAACTCCATGGCCTCGCAGCCACATCTCCACTTCCCTGGCCTGGAAGGAGGGCAGGTCTGTTTGCTCTTCTGCAGGTAACTAACTGCCTGAGCAGTTCTTCCTGCTGGGCCCTGTGGGTATCTGCCTGGAAGGTCCCATCTCCTGTCTGTTACCTGTCTGTCAGAGCCGCTAAGTCCTTCTTCAGGGGGTTTTTCTGCACAAGCTGCCACATCTCCTGATCAGGAGGTTTCTGCTCCGTCAAATGCCTTCCTGCCCACCCCACCCAGGGCACAGAGCACCTGCCTGATCAGACTCGCAGACCGAGGAGCAATGGATTCAGCTGGCATCTGGGGTGAAGCAGAGCTCCAGACAGCCAATCCGGATGATGTCCCAGGGGCAAAAAAAAAAAAAAAAGTCAGGAGCCATGTTCTGAGATGGGACCCAAGATGGAGGCGGCTTTTAGCCCTGTTTGCAAAGTCTGACACCAGCGAGGCCACAAAGCCTGGCTTCCTGGTGCTGCTTCCGCGGAGCAGTCAAAACCTTCCAACTATCGTCCTGGGAAGTCAGTAAAGGGCCCCACCCAACCCTTAGATTTTGTTGCAAAAGGAACAGTTCTCCTTAAGCTAAGGGAGCTCTACTCTGCGGGGAGAGATTGTCTGGGCAGTTATTTTTCCTTTCAAGCCTGAGTTTTGGAGTCAGCAGCCCTGCAATGAAATCTTGTGTGATCAGAACAAGTCATTACAATCACTGAAGCCTCAGCTCCCTTACCTGCAGAATCGGACCACTGTGCCCATCTTCCCGGGACTGCGGGGGACTGGGCTGGGCACACAGCGGGTGCTCCCTAAATGGCAGCCGTCATTCTCCACATCTCCGGAAGGACGCAGAGGCGGGCGGTGCTGCCTCTCTGGCCCCGAGACTCCTGCTCTCAGCCTGCCCTCCAGGTCCACAGATGGCTCCCTGAGTGACAGGGTGATAATTCGTCCCTCCCATGATCAAGGGTACACGCTGCTCCTGTGTGCTCACCTCTGGCGGGAGATGTTCGCCACATAAACGCCAGGCTTCATTTGTAAATTCAGAGGAACAAAAACGCCTCCATCCCCACCCTGCCTTCAGCCACCTGTCCGGTTCTTTTCACCCAAACTCAGGACCTCTGTGGTGTTTCAGTGACAGGGATCGGCTGCCAACCTCACTGTTCCCTTTGGGCAGGAGAGCCAAGCTCCCTCCCCTCTCTCCCTTTGTCAGAGACCACCCAGTGGACCTTGCTGGCAAGATGCCAGCGTCCAGACAGGCGAAAGCGAGGCCTGACCACGCAGCCTCCATCCCCGCAACAGAAGGCTCTGTACAAAGCCCCGAGCACCTGACTGAGGGGCTTTCACCTGGAGCTGACGCAGCCCTCCCGATGGCGGACCACCAAGGGCGGCGAGGGAGGGCTGCAGGTGACTGCTTCGAGGGCCTGCGCGTTGCAAGAGCCATTAGAATCTAACACGTGGCTGTAACACCGCAGATTTTTATATAACTCGTTCCCAACAAAACATCCATTCATAATGACAGAGGTACACAGCTGTGAATTTCCATCACTTCACGTGGGCTCACTGTGCTGACGGCCTGCGTTATGAAACCCCCTCCGCGTGGGCACAGGTACATGAAAAGGAAGGGCCACACTCACACCACTGTGGGGGCATCGCCTTCCGACAGCAAGCAGAGAGAGAGTCATGTGGGGGAGAGGACTTGTGAAATAATTAGGAGCAGCGTCTGCTTTCACAGAAAAGTCGTAAAGCCAGAACCCCCCAATTTTCCTCTCCCATTAAGTGTGACCCATACCTAATAAACCTGCTGGAACTGTAATGTGAGGTAAGTTCAGACTAGTAAAGGCACTGGACGGGGACGAATCTGGAAACTTATTGGCAGAGCCAGGGAAGGTGGGGGAGGGCTCTCCTCAAGCCTCCAGCTCCAGCCCAGCCTGGGGGCCTCCAAGGCCAGCCGGTTCCAAAGACGCTCCTCCTCTTACCTGTACCTCCCATCCTGGGCGCAGGTTACCTCTCGGCAGCCGAGGAGGCTCCTGGGCAACTGCAGGGCCCAGCGGCTTTTATTTGTCCCTAAAATTAATGTCCTCTCACTTGCTGCTCTGGGAATGATTTCAGAGCCAAGCAAACCTACCCTGGACAGCAGAGCCAAGGGCAATGGGACTGAAAGGCAAAAAGCTGAACTCAGGCCTGTGTTTCTAGAATTCTCAGCGAAAATCTGACACGGACAAGGAAAGAAAAGGCACATTTCTCCTTTTCCCCCTGAAAGGTATTCAATAACTGGTTTTAGAAACGTGTCTAGTACCCACATTTCTGAGATTCTGTATCATGACAGAGATTCTAGTTTTTAACTTTCCTAAAATTAAACACACACACACACACACACACACACACACACACCCCTACTCTGAACTTAACATCTCCTGTGTCAAGAATACTTCAGCCCGTAGTCTGCAAAGGAAAGGTAATTTTTCAGGGAAAAAGTCATGAACAACAGGATGAGCAGAGGTGAAGGAACAGCAGCACCGCCCGCCGCTCTGTGCCTGTGAGATGCGGCCTGAGAGGCTGGCAGCCTCTCTCACCGGCCAGTCCGTGTGCTGGGACGCTGGAGCGTGGGTCGCACTGCTCTGCATTTCCCTTCCCGTCAGTAATGGGATCTGAACGGCCTGGGCTCAGGTTCACAGTAAGTACGCAGTCAAAGCTTGTGGAGGGGATGAAGGCTTCAGTCTGCGCACGTCATCCTCCTCCTCTTGTCCAAGGCTGTCCAAACTCATTTCAGAGGAGAATAAACATTCCTTTGCCACACTTGCTGCTGCTCAGCTCTTTCTGCCTTCTTTTTAAATTCGATCCTACTCACCCTGGCCATATTGTGTGTTTTCCTGTTCCTTACTAACCAGGAGGACCAGTTGAGACTTTCCTCAACATTTTCTCTGGCAACCGAGTTAAGTTGACTGCGTATTATTGGCTCTGATCTTTCTCCTATGATTTCCTCTTACTGCCCGAGAATCCTGTCCTGAACATCAAAGGCCTTCTTTGAAGATAAGGCCAAATTCACCATTAGGAAAAGAGAAATTATTTCCTAACTCTATTTCAGAAGATGGAACAACACAGAATCCCTCTGGGTTTTGTGAGATAAACACGGCCCGGGACATCGGATCACAAGGCATTCGCTGTAATACCGCTGACAGAGACATAAACACAGGGCTTTCCTCGCCCAAACCTAAGCAGGACTTTACCACAGTGGTCTTAGATGCCAAATCCCATAGTAAATGGTTTGCATACAGCATGTCCAGGAGTGTGCCTAAGGGAAAGGAGGCTTCAATGTGGCCAGCCCGGGGGATAGAGGCCACCATAGGCTCTGACTAAAATGTATCTGAGTCACACTAGAACCAACTGTTTAGTCCAGTCCCACTTCAGTTGGATCCTTCCAATACCAAATGAGGAGTGACATTCCATCTTCAAGTGGCAACACAAAACATGAAAAATGGTGGACCCTGCAGGCCAGAGATGCTAGACTGTGGGCAGGAAGCCTCACCTGTTTCTTCTATTTCATTGCTGCTGCCATCAGCCGGTGTGAGTGTCGACAAGACTTCATGGGTCATGGGTTTCAGGAAGCTTGTGCTGGGACTGAGGAAAAAGAGAAGTGTCTCATCTTTTGAACAAGCAGATAAACAAATACTTCTGAAGTATTTGCTTTTTATAAGGAGTATTGCTACAAACCAGGGTGATTCCTTGTTAATCCATTTTATGCAAAAGAAAACAAAGAAAAAGCAGTTTTTCTAAGATCAGAGGCTTCCTTCAATCTCCAGTTACCTGGCTCCTTGCTAGAAATGAAGAGAAAAATGGATGAAGGACAATGACGGCATTGAAAACAATCTGTTGATCTTACAGAACCATTACCTGTGCATCCAGCATCCCCTTTTCATCAATATTCCCCAAATATCTCTCAAATGCACATTGTTAGCTGGCTTCATACAAAGTAAGGTGGGTTTCCTGGGAAGAGGTTTGGGGCAAGGCAGTAAGCAAGAAATGGACCCAGCAAAGTCCAGGGCCAGAGAATGCCGGGCCAGGCTGGAGCAGAAGGCTCCTAGGGAGGTGCCATCGCCATGCAGTGGGACGGAGCCACCTATGAGAGGGCTAAGGAGTTTGGATTGTAAACTTTGACTGTTTTTGAGCTGGGTGATGACTTGTTTGTAGGACTAATGGGAGATGGGTGGGGTAGACAGTGGAGAATCCAGCCATCTGTCAGCAGCAACTGTGATGGGCATGAACAAGTGTGGAGGTAGCAGGACTGGAGAGATGGTGTGGATGGTGGAATAATAAAAGGAAGAGCAGGAAAGACTGGATGAGCTTGGGAGGGAGTCTAACTCAGAGGCAGTGGAGATGCAGAGATCTGTGCTCAATGGTTTGAACCAGTGTGAATGGAGTCCACAGGCAGAGCCAAGGCCCAGCCCAAGTTTCCTAATCCTCAGGGCAGTGCCCCTTGAGCTGCATCTTTTAAGCCTTGCTTCCAGTATTGCTCCTCCCTTTCTCTAATCATCACCACCCTGAGGGGTCTAAGGAGGCACACGGATTTCTAGATTAAAAGCAAACACACTCTTCATCCCACCCCATCCCCACCCCCGCCCCCAAATATTTAATGTAGCCTCATAAATGACGAAAAGATTACATGTGAGGGCTTCATATGGGAGCACTCTTAGGATTTGGTCGTTCCCACCAATAACAAAAGGACTGGACATATCTGTTTTCTGAGTCTTTGGTTAAAAACATAAGAGAAGCTTCAGGGCTGTCACAACTACGTGAAAAGTATTTACGCACATGGATGAAGAAACACAAGTTGTATTATAGCATGGGATTGTGGGTAATATTCAAAAAGTTTCTTTATTAGTAGATGCTTGTGCAATAATTAAAAATGGGGGTGGGGCTAGTTTGGAGAACCACCCTTAGACTAAGAAAGCCTATTCTCCTGGGACAAGATGCTCCCAGCCCTGGGTCTGATGTACTATAGATGCTATTGTACTGAAGTATGGAGATGACAAGAAGTTCCATATATTAAAGTAAACAGATTTTTAAAAATATAAAAAAAATCACTTTCTTTTCTCTCCCTCTCCAATTTCCATTTTCCCCCTCTTTCTTATTTTTCCTGACAGCAAGAAAGTTTGGAGTTTGAAGGAAAGAAAGCAAACTCCAGAGGGATAATACTATCTTTTGGTGCCAGGTTAACACTTTCTTATTCAGAGGCCAGAAAGTACTGGATAGTAATTATCTGTTGCACTTGGGTTTTCTTTGGTTTCTTCTCACTTGTTTGAAAGACAAAGAGGGAAAAACCCTTATTCATGAATCATATCAGTGTCTTCGCTGAAATCTGAACCCAGATCCTCCTAGGGCCTGTGAAAGACTGTGACCAGCAGGCTCACTTCTCACCCTCCTTGCTTAAACCCTGGGGTTCCCTCAGGAAGCCAACGGGATTGTTTCGTGAGTAAAATCTCCTACTCCTGCTTAGGGCATGGAAACCACAGATAAGTTGTTAAAGAGGGCTGGAAGCCCAAACACTTGAAAGAACAGTTCAAAGTCAGGAAAATCTCTGGACCCAAATTTGTAGGACGATGGAAAGGAACATAAATCACCCTCTTATCACAAGTTGGCCAACCAATCAACAGCCCTCTGCTGATTTTAAGCCTTGCTTCCGGTATTGGTCCTCCCTTTCTCTACCACTACCACCCTGAGCGGGTTGAGGAGGCAAAAGCCCTATTGAGGAAGGCTTTTGGTAAACACGGATTTCTAGATTAAAAACAAACACCCTCCTCAGCCCACCCCCCCCCCACCCTCTTCTTCCTGACTTAGTCCTTGGTCAAGGAACCAATCATCCTGTCCTCTATCAACCTCCTCTCCCAAGGAAAGCCAACACCAGTGGCTTAGGCAATTCTCTTAAGAAAATGTCTCTCCCAATGTTACTCTCTGAGATCTCTTGGAAGAGGATAAAAGGGACAGTGTCTGTCGTCTCAATCCTCAGACAATCCTCAGAATGTCTATGTAGGTGTAGACATTCTCTAGCCACCCGAAGGGCCAAACTCTGGGTGATAGATGGGGGCAGGCAGGGTCAGCAAAGAGGCACAATAAGGCAACTCCTACTTCTTTCATTTTTACCTCTTTCCATAAACTCAAAGACTCATCTGGCAGGGAAATCATAACTCCACTGCTGTTCCCTCCCTGCCTCTATCCCACTGACCCCAAGGTGCTTCAGGATTACCATGGGAACCTTCTGGGTTTCAATTACCAGACCATTAAAAAGTGCCAATTATAAGACCTCAGAAACGTTCCTGGGTAACCTGTTACACACCTCAAAATGGCCACGCCGCTGCCTCAGAGTCACTTCAAGTAAAGTTTAGAAAACAGGTCCCCCAGCTGTACCGAGCCCTCCAGCCCCCACCTCAGTCCAAGACCCTGTTTTAATATTGTCTATACTGCCCTTGAGAGAATAGGGACTAATTTATTAGCTGTAACCAGAGGGGTGAAAAAACACACAACCCATCACAAAGCTGGGCTGCCAACTCAGGGTCCAGTTGTGGGATAAATCAGAAATGTATGTGCATTCAAGAATTTGGAAAATGACATTTGTTCAGTGGCCAATGTTTGCAAAGTTCTGGGCAACAGAAAACTAGGTGACGAATGGGAGCAGGGTACAGGGCACGTGGGGGTGGCACAAGGGCCTGACACCAAAATATGCTTTTCACTCAGTCCACTCAAGGAGGTTAACTCTGGGCCAGAAACATGTGAGCCCATCTGAACCAGCTGAGAAGGGATGGGGGAGGGGCGGAACACCCCACCACACCCAGAAAGTGCCTGTTTAGGACCGCTGGTGTGCGGTTTGGGTATTCTTAGCTTCACTGCCACATCTCTGGAACGACACAACAACCATTCAAGTAACCCTGCCACTGCCATCCCCATCCCCGAGACAAAACTCAGTAAAACAAACCTTCAATTCCTCCGGTCTGTCTGTTCACCACCCCTCAAAATTCTCCCATCACCTGGAAGAGCAAACTAACCTCGGGCATCCTGAAGGGTTTGGCAGGGCCTTCAAAACCCAGGCAGAAAATTCTTCCTAGGTTCCTGGCCCCTCCCCACAGCCCCTTCCCACTTGTTCAGCGGTTCATTGCCCCACCTTCTCGCAGTTATACAAACAAAAACTCCAAGAGCACAACCCCAGGAGCACGCTGCGCGCGAGCGCGCGCACACACACTCCCTTTTACTGCTGCCCCAACCCCACAGACACCTCTGGACACCCCACTGCAGCCTCGTCCCTTCCACCCCTACAGCTGGGGATGCTCATTTTAAACGCCAATGCCATAAACCCTCACCCCCGAAAAAGACCAAACTGGTGTTGGGTGGTTCTGTGTATTTGTCAATCCCCATGTGGGCTTCTCCCCATGTGGGTTTCTCCCCGTGGTCTGGCGCACGGAGCCAGAGCACTGGTGTCAACCTTCGGGGAAGTTTGGGAGGCTATCCCTGCGCTTCCTCCACCCCAGGAGCTTCCGGGAGTCACCAGCCAGCCCGCACCGCAGGGAACAGGGAACGA
>NW_006282125.1:254649-260988 GCF_000327345.1 Myotis davidii | reverse complement strand
GCTTCCCCGGCTGCCCTGGCCTGCGGGCGCCTCCCGCCCCCTCCCTCCCCAAACCAACAAATAAACACAACTTTTTATGAAAAGAAAACAAACTTCAGAGACGTGACTCACCTCTGGTGCAGCCGGCTCCTGGGAAGGGAGAGCCGGCCCGGGGCCAGCGTGGTGAGCGCGGAGAGAGTGATAGGGACAGGCCTAGGGGTCATGCCCAGTGGCACAGAGCAGAGGGAATCATGAATTTGGAGGATGCTCTGGGTGAATTGTGTCTTCCCCAAAAAGGTATGTTGAGGCCCTGGTCCTGACCTCAGAATGTGACCTTTGAGCAGGATGGTTGCAGTAATGAGTGCAGGTGAAGTCGTGCTGGAGCAGAGTGAGCCCTGGTCCATGTGACAGGAGTCCTTATAAGACAGCTGTGTGAAGCCAGGCATGGGGACAGCGCCCTGAAAAGGAGGAGGACAGGGAGGCAGCTGCCGGCTGGAACGCCTCGGCCCGCGGCGGCGGCGGCAGCAGGGCAGGGCAGGGGACGCCGCGCCGGGCGCACCCGGTCCCTCCATATGGAAGAAGCTTTTTTGGATGACTGAACTCGCAGACAATATCTTCTTTTGCTTCTCCTGCCTAGGAACCTCCCATTACCGCGCGAGGCGGAGGAGGGGGGCCGAGAAGGCGGGGAGGAGGGGGAGGAGCAAAATGGAGCAAAGAAAACGTCTTGGAAAGGAAGCTGGAAAAAAAAAAGTCTCCCAAACTCAGTTTTTCTCCTAACACCCATTTTCTTTCTGTTGCGCCTTCGTCTCGCGCTTCCCCCAGCTCCTCTCTTTCCCATACAAATGGGATGTCCTCTGCCTTTCGCCCACACCCGCGGGCTCCTCTGGACACCCACTTTCTCCTTAGCTTAACCTGGGACCCTTGCTCTCATAGGCTGTCCTCCTCTCTCCAGTCTCTTCTCCCCAAGCTTTTTTTCTGACATCCCTCCTCGCAATAGTCTCTTGTTCAAGCTGCAAACTATTGACTAAATCATTAAAAGCAAACTTTTTAAATTAAACTTGACCTCCTCCCCCCCCCCCCATAGTTCGTTAGCAATTGTGGAGAAAATGATAAGGAAACCAATCTTGGGGAAGCCCCAAGGCCACCTCCCCGGACCCCTCTCCTACCCGCCTTCCCCTAGATTGGAAAGGGGGGGTTTGCCATCCTCGTTGACAGCGCCCTGCCCTGACCTCCATTCATCATCCCAGGATGGAGGAGCGAGGAAAAGGGTGAGAGGGGGAGGGTGAGTGGCTCCAGAGAAAAGTTATCTCCGCGTGTACATGTGTGTGTGTTAAATCCTCTCTTTAGTGTTGGGCAGGAAACATTCAGAATAGCGGCTCTCAAACTTGAGTTGCATCAGAACCCCCAGGAGGCTTATTAAAACACAGTCTGCTGGGCCCCACCCCCAGAGTTTCTGAGTCAGTAGGGTCTGGGGTGGGCCCCGGGAATTTTCATTTCTAGTAAGTTCCCAGGTGCTGATGCCGCTGCTGGTCCAGGGCCACATTTTATTTATTCATTATTTATCTTTTTATTTTATTATTTTTAATTAAAAATTTTTAATTGATTTCAGAGAGAAGAAGGGAGGGGGAGAGAGAGGTAGAAACATCAATGAGAGATAAACATGATTGGCTGCCTCCTGAAGCCCCTACTGGGGATCAAGCATGTGCTCTGACCTGGAATCCAACCAGCCACCTCCTGGTGTATGGAACCACGCTCAACCAACTAAGCCACACCTGCCCGGTGAGGGCCACATTTTAAAAACTACTTTTTCAGGGTATTGAGAAGTCAAACATATGCTGAGTTGGTGACATGTTAGGTCCCCTTATTCTTTGTGGATGAAACATAAATTGTGAAGGGTCATTTCATACCCTTATATGGCCATTGAGTAAACCAAGACCCAAAAGGGTTAAGGTGTTTATTCAAAGTGAACCTGAGTTTGTGCAAAAGTGGGAAGGAAGGTGACCTGGGAGTTGGTCAGGCAGGCCAAGAGTAGGTGAATGACAGTGCTGCCCTTGGGAGTCAGGATGCCACTGTGTGGCTTTGAAAAAGTCACAACCTTTCTGGGTCTCTGGACCTCAATTTTGTTCTCTTTAGTTTCTCATCAGTAAAAATACATACTTTATGCTGAATATATGATTTTAATAGAAGCTGAATAGAAAGATGTTTAAAAGGGCAACATAAATATATTTTATACATTTTCAGCAAGATGAAAAGACTATGAATCCCCTCCTTGAACTATACACTTGTATTCTTTCCTCTCCTTTCTTCTCTAGTTTCTCCCTCCCCACTATCCTTCTCTTTTAATCGCCAATATTCTCCCTCTAACATTCTCCAAGACCTGTCCCCCCCCGCCCCCCGCCCAGTCAATTATGATGTTAGCTTCTACCTTCTTACTGTCCTCCTTCTGAGGCACAATTCAGGCCTACAACTCCTGGGGTCCACCCTGGGTACAGAACTCTTCATTTCCCAAGGGAATGGGTCAGCCAGTTTTCCACTACACTGAAAATACCCCCTTTCCCCACAGCCTCACCAAGGGGATCCTGCTGTTTGGTTTTCAAAGATGATTCCAAGTATCACTGGTAATGTGGGAGTCCAATGAGAACAGATGCATGAACTTTTCATTGATTCTTCAATTTCCTATATATAGGAATATATATATATATATATATATAGATAGATAGATAGATAGATAGATAGATGCACAGTGCACAAATTTGTGCACAGGTGGGGTCCGGGGTCCAGCCAATCCAGCCCAAATCGGGGGGATCAGGGTTGGGCCTGTGGAAAGGAGATGGTGGGAGGTTGGCCTGCTGGCCTGCCCTGATTGGGGCTGACCAGGGCTGGGCTGGGGGAAGGGGCCATGGGCAACTGGTCCCTGATTGGGGCTGGGGGGACGATTGGGGGTGGGGCTGGCCATAGGGAGGGGCTGTGGTTGGTGGGCCAGCTGTCTCCGCCCCTGATTGGGGTGGGGAGGCCCATCTGGGATGTAGAGTGGTGGGGACCCATCGGGGGCATGGCTGGAGGGGAGGAGGGGCCAGCCCCCGCCCCCTTTTGGGGTGGGGGGTTGTGATCAGGGGAGGGCTGGCTGGGGAGAGGGGCTGTGGGCCTATCATGGTGGGGCTAGCTGATCGGGCAGGGCTGGCCAGGGGAAGGGAGGGGGTGTTTGGCCAGTCAGCCTGCTCTTGATCAGGGTGGGAGAATCCAATCAGGGGCATGCTGGCAGGGGGGAGGAGCCCTGAGGTTGGCTGGTTGGCCCCACCCCCGATCAGCCAGTTTGCTGGCCACCGGTAGTTATGGTCATATGGCCATTACGGTCACTGGCTTTTTATATAGATAGGTAGATATTACTCAACATCTCCAAGATTCCCTTTACCCCTTCACATTGTCCTAGGACTTACTCCCAGGATTCCCCATACCCTCTATTCTGGCCTTTGGGTCTCACCCTGGACTCCGCGGAAAGGAGTCAGAGCACAGCAGGAAACAACGATTATCACAGTCTTCACCCACACTATTTAGCCAGGAGAAAAACCCATGGCCTTGTAATTAACAGAAGAGTCCCTTCATCCCAGGCTGTCCACATGGCTGCTCATCCTTCCCATACAGTTCAGACAGAATGCAGATCACAGCTTAATTGAGAGGGCTCAATTCTGCCGCAGCAGCAAGCACACTGTTGGCACCTCTGATAACACATCTTACTGTTGCTATGGCTCTTTGTATTAATATAATTGTGTTTGTTATTATTATTCCTGTTAAGAACATTGTATCTCTGAACTCTCCCCCTTTACCTTGCTTAATTCTCCCTCCTTCCCTCCCTCCTCCCTCCCTCCCTCTCTGTTAATTTCTCTATTCTAACCCTCCCCACCCCACAGTAGCCCCGAGCCATCATAGTCAGAGACTGGGCTTCTGGTAAGATGCTTTCTGCTCCTCTTCACTCTGCTGTTCAAGGTGACTTCCTTCTGGCATCTTACTTTCTTATGGGCTTTCTGAGCCTCCATCAAGAAGGAAGCATTTAGTATGGAAGTGATCATCACATTTATTATGTTTGGGGGGCAGGCAGGGGCTGTAGGTCTAATAAGTCAGCACATCACTAAGGCTGTGCAGAGTAACTGGAAGGAATCCCAGTGAGTGAGGTGAAGTGTGGGGTGTTCCCTCCTCAGTGTGCTGCAGGTACTACCTGTATCATAAAAACAGAGAGCTAGGTTGTGAAAGCGATCTGGAGAGGATTATGCTGAGAAAATTACTAAGATGTAGACAAAGAGAATAATTTTCTCTCTTTTTAATATAAATCTGTTCTACCCAGAGGGAAGGGGGTTTGGGGGACTGGGTGAAAAGGTGAATGGATTAAGAAGTGCAAATTGGTAGTTATAAAATAGTCACAGTGAGTAAAGTACAGCATAGGGAATATAGTCAATAATATTGTAATAACCATGTATGGTATCAGGTGGTCTATCAGGGAGAACAATTTGTAGGTATATGATCCACTATGCTGCACACCTGAAACTAATACAAAATAATATTGAATGTAAATTGTATTTGAAAAATAAAAGTTAAAAAATTCCAAATACATCATATACAAGTACACACACACCTGCTGGCCCGGTTGGCCCTAACTGCCCTCCCCTGCTGGCCCAGTCGCCCCTAACTGCCCTCCCCTGCTGACCATCTTGTGGTGGCCATCTTGTGACAACATGGGGCGACCATCTTGTAATGACATGGTGGCAGCCATATTGTGGCCATATGGGGGCAGCCATCTGTGCGATGGCGTGATGGTGAATTTGCATATTACCTCTTTATTATATAGGAGATATATAGTATCTCCTGATTATAAAATATGCTCATTGAAAAAAAATTAGAAAAGCACAAAGAAGGGGGAAATCACCTTAACTCCTACCCAGGGATGACACTGTAACCAGATTGAGGTGGTTTTTCTAGTCATTTTTCTCTATTATTTTTGTTTCTCATTAATACAAATACATACTTCATCTACACTGAGTATATGTATCTAATTGATCAGAATTGGAAAATATTTTAAAGGGCAACGTAAACAGATACCTTTACTCAATATTTTGTAGTACTTCTTTCTTATGCATTTGGTAATTTAGTACTTCTTTCTTATGCATTTGGTAAATAAGGAGCCAGTTTCTTTATTGACTTACCTGGTACTTGCATATTTTGCAAAACTGAGTCTATTGCACAGCATCTACAAGTTGTTATCCTACTTTTTAAATTTAATATCCTAATGTGATTCTTATTCCCAGGTCATTAAGTCTTCTCTAAAGTTTAACTTTAACAGCTATGTATTAGTCCATCAAAAAGAGAGATTGTTATTTATTTAACTGTCTTCCTATTCTTATATATTTAGATTGTTTCCATTTTTGTTATGATCATGCCTTGCAGTTGACTAAACATCTTATCATAAATCTTTATTTAAAACTAGAGGCCCGATGCATGAAATTCGTGCAAGAATAGGCCTTCCTTCCCCCAGCTGCCGGCACCGGCTTCACTCTGGCACCTGGGCTTCCCTTTGCAGCCCCGGCTTCGTCCGGAAGGATATCTGGTCTAATTAGCATATTATGCTTTTATTATTATAGATTTTGATTATTTCCTAAGGGTGAATTCCTATGGGTAGGAGTTTTGGATCAATGGATATAGCATTTTTAAAGCTTTTGATTGGCATTGCAAAATGGGCCTCTAGTGGCCCCAATGTACATTTTCATCTCTTGGATCTCAACAAGGTCATCAAACACAAGGCTCCAAGTGGACACTTGATTGAATTATCTAGTTTGGAAGACTCTACTGGCCAGATAAAGAAAACAACTGCCCAATATTCAGTACAGTGGAGACAATACCCAAGTGGGAGGAGTTAAACAGTAATTGTTGACTATGGGAGTTTTATTATATTCATGATCTTATTTAACCTCTCCAACAACCCTCTGAAAAATAACCTAAAGTTTATTGAGCACCCACCTCTCACAGCTTCTATACTGGATTCCGTGTGCACATTAAATCTTGAACCCCTACAACAACCCTTTGCTGTAGGTTTGATTATCTCCACTTTACAGATATGGAAAATTAAGTAGCTTGCCTAAGATCCCTAACAACCAAGTGGTTGTACTAATTTCAAAGCCCAAATTAAGCTGGCTGGGACTGACTTCTCTAGCCCAGTGCTGCCAACTCGGGCTTTCCTGCGGGCCATGTGTTCTACTGTCTTTAAGAGATCAGTCTCTGGATTCCTTGGAGCTCCCTACAAACAAGGGTACCCTAGGAGAGGATGACACTGTTTCCCTGCAACTGTTTCATGAGTTACAGGTTACATACATG
>NW_006282125.1:237793-254521 GCF_000327345.1 Myotis davidii | reverse complement strand
TGCCATGCATTTTAAAAATAAGTGCAAAAATTAATTCATTAATTTATGATTTGAAAGGATAGCCCTCATTTTTTTCTTTAGTTATCTGAGTTGGCCTCCCTCTTCGTGCTTAGGCATCACAAGGGCTGCTGGAGAAAGAATGTGCGTAGTTGCTCCAAAATATTTGATGACTGAAAGAAGAAAGATAAATGAAAGTATATGATTGACCTCTGCAACAATTAGTAAACAATGCAAGACAGCATGTAATTAAAGCCTAAATTGCATGGTTCAGGCAGAATTACAGGTGAGCCTGGTACAATGCCATCTACTCCCCATACAAATTAAGCTGGCTGGGACTGACTTCTCTAGCCCAGTGCTGCCAACTCAGGCTTTCCTGCTGGCCATGTGTTCTACTGTTTTTAAGAGATCAGTCTCTGGATTCCTTGGAGCTCCCTACAAACAAGGGTACCCTAAGAGAGGATGACATGAAAAAGCAAGATTGTGGAATCAAGACAAATCTGGGTTTGGATCCAGGCTTGAGCAAGCTGTGTGAGCTTGAATACTCTGAATCCATTTCTTCTGTGAACATTAGAAATAACATGTATGAAGTCTTTCTCTCATACTGGGTCATCTGGTACAAAACTAAGCCAGTTGTTTGTGGCCAGTGCTTGTTATGATTAGTCAGTTCTCATGTCATGTTCATTGTGTATACAGAGTGGAGCAAAAGTAGGTTTAGAGTAGTGAGTACTCACATACAAACTACTGTAAACCTACTGTTGCCCCACCCTGTGTATATCCTATATAATAAAAGCCTAGGTGGCGTCATACATAACGTCATCACAAGATGGCCACCCTCACATCGTCACAAGATGGCTGCCACAAGATGGCCACCACAAGATGGCTGGCAAGGGAGGGCAGTTGGGGGAGACCAGGTTGGCAGGAGAGGGCAGTTGGGGTGACCAGGCCAGTAGAGGAGGGCAGTTGGGGGCAACCAGGCCAGCAGGGGAGGGCATTTGGGGGTGATCAGGCTGGCAGAGGAGCAGTTAGGCTTCCATCAGGTTGGCAGCAGGCAGGGGAGTGATTAGGAACCAGCAGTCCTGGATTGTGAGAGGGATGTCTGACTGCCAGTTTAGGCCCGATCCCACAGGCAGTCGAACATCCCCCAAGGGGTCCCAGATTGAAAAGGGTGCAGGCCAGGCTGAAGGACACCCCCACACCCCCGTGCACGAATTTCATGCACCGGGCCTCTAGTCCTATATAATAAAAGCTTAATATGCAAATTGACCTAATGGCAGAATGAGCGTGGAACGACTGGTCACTATGACATGCACTGATCATGGGGGGTGGCGGGAAGATGCTCAATGCAGGAGATGCCCCCTGGTGGTCAGTGCGTTCCCACTGTGGGAGTGCTGCTCAGCTGACCAATGAGCGCCAAATGCCTGGCTGACGGCTGGTGAGTGCAGCTGCAGCAGTGCAAGCTTCTCCTGCCTCTGTGGCAACGCTAACAGGGCAGTGGCAGCAGCAGGTGCAGAGGCCCAGGATGAGTGGGAGCAGTGCAGAGCCTGGCCTGGACTCCGGTTCCTTCCCAGCCACTTCATGCACTGCTACATCCCTTAGGGGATGTCAGACTGCTGCGGGGATCAGGCCAAAACCAGCAGTCTGACATCCCCTGAGGGTTCCTGGATTGTGAGAGGGTGTAGGCCAGGCTGAGTGACCCCACTGGTGCACGAATCTGTGCACCGGGCCTCTAGTTTAATATAATCTTTGGTCGTTATTACCAAATACACTCCATGGTAGTTATTCAGTAAAAGTTTGAGTCACAGGTGAAGCTAACAAAGAGAAATGGAAAATAGGGTAATATAAGACCATTTCTGTGGCCCATGGTGCATGCTTGATTTTTGCACACTCTTTAAGTAGAATCTGTCTGTTGACACTGAATTTTAAGAGACTCCATTATTCTGTTATATCAGAAGCAAGCACAGGCCCCATCTAATCCCACATGAAACCCCTACCTTCCTCAACAACCTACATCTGTCCCCCCAACCCCCTTCACGTGTTAGGCTGAGAAACTTAGATTCTGGAGCTGCCCAGACTCCAGCTGTTTGATATTGTGTGGTTGATGGAGGGCAGGGGGCAAGAGACTCCAGATGAAAGCAAAAACTCAAAGAGAACTGAACCTCAGAGCTTTGATACCAAACTCAGTGGGTAACAGCTTCCGTTAAATTTGTTCAGCCAGCCATTTAAGAGGGAAAGCGTTTCTCACACATCCTGTAAGGGTTTTGGTGATGGGATACTTCCATGGAGGGGGATCAATGTTACAGGGACTGGGCAGGGCAGAGTCAAATGCCAAAGCTGCCCTTGCAAGCTCAGAGACAGGCAGCATGCTGGTTTGTTTTGCTCCTAAGATATTATTTTCTTTTTCCTTAAAGAGGTACTGGGGGTTTACTGGGACTTTTGGTCACGGCAACAGAAAATGACTGTGCCCCACCCTAACCCTTCTCCACCTGACTTCTTTGGGTTCTTACCTCAGGGAAGGCCATGAAGAAGGGAGGGGAGTTGAGAGGAAGACAAAGATGCTGGGGCTGGAGGAGAAGTGGGAGCCTCCCTACTGCCTCTTCCACTCATTCAGAAACCAGTTTCATCTTGTTTGCCTTCTACTGGTTGGATTCATCAACCAGGAAATGGATTCGCTTGAGACTTGGTGGGCCCAAGTTGAGAAGCATCTTACCTCTGCCAGGAATAAGGAAGGACTAAGAAAATGAATTATACAACCCACTGATATGCTCATACCTAAAAGCAGAAATGAAAATCAAATCAAACCCATAAACCTTGTCTTTTTTTACCCAGAAGAGATGAAGATGGGATCAGTCATGTCACTGCCTTACCTGAAGTTCTTTCGTAGCTCCCGGCACCTTTAAAACACACACACACATGTTTTTTTTATTGATTTCAGAGAGAGGGAGGGAGATAGAAATATCAATGATGAGAGAGCATATTTGAGCGGCTGCCTCCTGCATGCCTCCCACTGGGGATCAAGCCTTCAACCAGGACATGTGCCCTGATCTGGAATCAAACCATGACCTCCTGGTTCATGGGCTGACGCTCAACCACTGGGCCACACTGGCCAGGTCCAGCATCTTTGATAGAGGGGACAAGCACTCTCTACTTTGGCCCAACCTACTTCTCTAGCCTGGCTCCTCGGTGGCCCCTGCCTGCCTTGTATCTTATGCTCCAGCCACCTCCTCTCCCTTCCTCAAAGCACCACATGATTTCATGCTTCTCATCGGCCCGATTTCTGTCCTCCTATAAGCACTGTCTTCTCTTTTGCACTTACCTATCTCCCACTTACTTTTTAAGACTTCCCTCTAACAACCTCCCTTCTAGGGACACTTGTGTGAACCTCCCTTCTCCCCTCCAGTTGTTCTCCCATGGAGCCCTCTTCTTACCTTTACTGTAGCATCTATTATGAGCACTGCAATCGTAATTGTGGGTCGATCTGACTTCTGCTCTTGACTGAAATATCCTCAAGCACGAGGGCGACCCCTGTTTCATTTGTACACCCAGTGCTTAGCACAACGCCTGACACTTGTGGGTGCCCAATATACACATATGTCAAATGGATGAATGAATGAAGAATCTATAAGATCAGGTATCTCTGTCACAGCAGTGGAAACCTAATGGGCCCACGTGGTCTGGAATGTTGAAAGATGGCAATAACTGGTACTGCACATGGGTGGGATCAGTTTTAATACCAGGCCCCTGGCTAAAGCAAGGGAGACTGGTTTGTTTTAGATACAAAATTAAATGGGTATTATACAGTATTTTTAATTTAGATGCTAATGGTATTTTGAAGTGATAGCATATCACTGATTTTTTAGTTATATTTTTCCACTTTTAATTTGGAAATAACTATAGATTCACATGAGTTGTAAGAAACGAGAGAGATCTCGTATACCCTTCACCCAGTTTCCCCCTAATTAGCACAATATCCAGCCTAATTATAGTACAATATCTTAATCAATTGACTGATAAAATCAGCAACCTTATTCAGATTTTGCTAGTTTTACTGGCACACTGAATTGTAAGTAGCTGTATGTATTAACAATGATCTGTAGGCTATTGCATCTGTGCCGCCAGCCCCTGATTGACCACAGTTAGCCAAGACCATGCCCAGTGGGTCCCATAAAGAAATGGCTGAGTCTTTCGCCAAAAGCGGTGGCAACAGGATTCACCACTGGCTGGTCTCTGCTTTGCACCCACTAAGACCATACTGGAGAATGTCTGCTCCTCCTCAGACAGGAATAGAAAGACCCAGTTTCCTGGAGGACACATGATAAGTTGGAACAATTCCATCTACCTTTCCATGCCATTGGCCAACACACCCAGGATAGACTATAAAATTTTTAGAGTCCAGTGAAAAATGAAAATGCAGGCCCCAGTCAGGAGAGGGGAAGTCAATCTCCCTTTCTCATATCCACAGTAGGTAGGTGACTCCCCAGAAGTTATAACCTTCCCACCAAGGCGCACTAGGGAATGAGCTAGAGGCCCTGGCCCATATGTCTACTGATAGCACTGCCAGCCTGGGGTGGGACAGCCACTACCTTGCCCTTTCCTGAGGTGCAGTGGGGTACATGCCCTACCCTGACCCTCCCATATACACACTATTCCCAGGCTCCCACCAGGGGCAGAAGTCATGTGGAGGGTAAGGGGGGGCAGGGAGAAGGCTGGGGGAAGCCTGGGCACTAGGGATCAAAGGAGTGGGCAACTGAGAAGCTATCCCAGGGAGGTGGTGGGAAGTAGGACCACATGTGTGCTGAGACTCCAAGCCTCCTGTGCCTGTCCTGTTAAACTTCACTTACGAAACAGAAATTCAAAGCTAGAATTTCACAATGGTGACCACAGAGCTTAAAGCCAAGCGACAGGCCCTTCTGAGTGCCAGTCTCTGTGGAACTGCCCTGGCTGCTTGCCCAAGGTGCTGCCTGGACACATCAAACTCCAACACCTGAAGCTGTAACCTTCGCTCCCCTTGGGACTGGAGTCCCCTCCTGGCTTCTCCGGTGGGGTCTAGGGGTGGTGGTTCCGAGCAGTGACACTTTCTTACATTTGACCCCTCCTCAGTGAATATGAGTAATAGTAGCAAAGCCCCACCTATTGGGCAGAAAAATAATCTGCTTCTTTCTCTCTGTCTGATGTAAGAAAACAAAGTCTTAAATCAAACTGCCTTCGTGAACAACAGCATGATCTCCCCAGCTGTCTGAGAAAGGAACTTGGGAACCATCTTTGGTGCCTCCTTTTTCTTCACTCTTCTCACTCGACGGTCACTAACTCCTAGAGTGCCACATGCACAGTCTCCCAGAAATTCACTACCGGCATTCAATCCCCTCTGCAATGGCCCTCACCCAGACCTTCGTTCATTTCATATGTGGAATATTGCAAAAGCCTCCTGAACGATCTTCCTACCTCCCGTCTGACTCCGTCACTGGTCCATGTCCCACATTCCTGATGGAGACAGCTTTAGAAATGGCAAATCTGGTCATGTCATATCCCTCCCTCCCCCTACTTTTAGGATGAAGTCAAACTGCTTAGCAAAGCACACCAAACCTTTCAGAAGTATCTCCTCAGTGTGATCTACCATTCCCCACCTCAGACCCTATTGCCTCCCTCACCATACAGAACTCTTTGCAATGTTCCAGGACCATTCATATCTCGAGGTCTTTGAATGTGTACCTTCACTTGGAGTGCCTGGACTGCCTTCTGCACCAAACTCCTGCTTTCTTGAGAAGCGTACCCCAATTGTTAGTTCCTCTGGCCCTCCTTGCCCACCTCACCTTCCCAGAGTGTGATAGATGCCTGTTAGCCAAGGACCCTCTCGCTCAGTGATTACCCTTATTAGTGCACTGACTGCACTGTTTTACAATGAACTATTTCAGGCTGTCGTGTTTATCAACCACAGGGCATGCCATTCACATTGGGGGTTTTGTCAACTTTCTTCACCTGATGAGACCTTGAAACCAGGTCTTGGGCTTAACCACCATTGCCATCCTCTGCCTTGCACAGCTTATGGAGTAAGGCAAGCAGTGGGTAGCTGTTTGTTGAAAAAAAAAAAGGAAGAAAAAAATAAAAAGGAAAGGAGAGGGGAAGAATGATAGCTGCCAGCCTTTCTTTCTCTCCCAACCGGGCCCCCCACATCCTTCCTCCGGCAGCTGTGATGTCTTAACAGCCAACGTAGATTCACAGCACAGCCAATCTGATTATGCAGGCATGGGTTGCTTGGGTGATGAAAATAATGATTTGAACAGATTTGAAACAGTGGTTGTGTAACTTGCCTCCTTAACTTGGGGCCTTTTGATGCGAAACATAGATATGGTGATACATATCTCCCTCAGGAATGACCAAGTCACAAAGTTATCACGAAGCATTTTGAAAAATTAATGGAAATGCCTAAATATATACAGCAAGAAAAAAAATTCAGTTTTATGGACATAAACAACTTAAAATACATAACATGCAGTTGTCAAAACTCATAGAACTATACTCCACAAAGAGAATTTTACTGCATGTAAATTTTTTTAAAAATCAACCAGAAAGAGGGGGAACCCAATAATGAAACACAAACTGTAACAACTGAACCGAACTATATTACAAATGAATAACATAACTATAACGTGGGTGGTGGGGAAGAAGAGAACTAACTCAAGTTACTTTGGAAATCAGTACTTTGACTGGATACTAAGTCTAATGGCGAAAAGAACTGTATACAAATACTGTATTCTAGTTAGTAAATTTATTTCTCACAGGGATATGGATTAGCAAGTCTGAAACTACTTTGTATATATATACTGGGGTTGAACAAATAATTAAATACATTGTAGATAATGAAAGCCAGGTTTCTCACTGTGAGAGAAGGAAGTCGTGAATAAGGGGAAGGCTAGAATGTACTCTATGGTGCTGCACTGGAGTTGGAGGGATCAGTATGAATTCAAAGGGAGAGGGAGAGAAAGAGGAAGAGGGAGAGGGAGAGGGGCAGGGAGAGGGAGAGGGGGAGAAGGGCAGAGGGAGAGGGAGAAGCATATAGATAGGTGTATGTACCTAGTATGGTCCTGGTAATTCATCCATAGATTTCCTAGCTCTATCTGCTGATCTGGCCTAGAAGCAATGACATCCCAGTAGCGGGGAGCACACCCAGCACCAAAGTCTTGGTTTCTGTATTCCACTCTCTAATATAAGAATTCAGGGTTTCTTAGAAAAGTGTTTGATTCTGGGTCTGGGGTGGGAAAAAGACAAGATGAGCCAGAAGCATTTCATGCTCCAGGAAAATAAAAATGATGGGGATGTGCTGAAAGGACAAAGGAGTCAATCTGAAGCCAAAATTGAAGTTATTTCAGAGAAAATATAAACAGCAGTTGTATTAGATTATAACACACAGAGCAAAATAAATATTCATGAATCCATACTGAAATAAATAAATAATTGAATGAATGAATGGGGTGGAAGGGGCAGCTCTTCCTTGGAGAAGAATTCCAAATAATAAGTGTAGAAGCAGTTAGAAATAGAAAATCTTTATTAGAACACCACAGAAATAATTTTTCAGGCCGATAGTCACTGAAAAATGATAGATTCTAAAATTAGTGGGTAAATATTTCAGGAGAAACAAGATACTTGCATAGTCTCAAAATATCATCTCTAAGATATTTATTAATTACAAAGTATATATTGTTAAAACTACCTTTACTGTGAAGAATCCCAACAGATACCATCTTAATCAAGCATTCATGTTAACATCAAAATAAGGGCCCGGCTGTGGTGGCTCAGTGGACTGAGCGTCAGTCATCCCATGGATTCCATTCCCAGTCAGGGTACATGCCCAGGTTGCATGCTCAATCCCCAATATGGGGAGTGCAGGAGGCAACCAATCAATGATTCTCTCTCATCATTGATGCTTCTGTCTCTCTCTCCCTTCCTCTCTGAAATCAATAAAATATATATTTAAATAATAATAACAATGTATATTGATATCATGTACCCCCAATATGATATACTGAAAAGAACATATCATTTCTTCGGTTATTCTGGCCTCAAAATAGGAAATTTCAGACATATCAAAATTAAGGGAGATTCTACAAAATAACTAATCAGTACTCCTCAAAAGTGTCAAAGTCAAGAAAAGACTAAGGAACTGTTGCAGATTGACAACTGGGTGCAAGGATCCTGGATTGGATCCTACAACAGGAAAAGAGCATTAGTGGAAATACTGATGATATCTAAATGAAGTCCACAGTTTAGGCAATAGTATTATAATGATCTCAGTTTCTTAGTTTGATTATTGAGGTTGTTAAAGATGATAACAATAGAGGAAGTTGGGTGAAGGGTTGGGCCTTGGAGGGATGGTAGGGGAGGGTGGGGGTAGGTGGAGAGATCAACCAAAGGACTTATATGCAAGCATATAGGCCTAACCAATCAACACGGACAACAGGGGGGTGAGGGCATGAGCAGGGAGATAGGGGGTAACGTGGGGATAAGGACACATACGTAATATCTTAATCAATAAAAAGTATATATTTTAAAAAAAACTCATTGCATTATCTTTGTAAATTTTCTGTAAAGTTACTTAAAATACAAAATTGAAAAAATAAGTTAGGGCCATGCAAGTGAAAGGGTAGTGGGGACAAGAGAAAAAATGGAGAGCGGCATATTTGAAGTTCTCTGAGAGAGAACAGAATGTACTGTGGGAATGGGAGAGAGTTCAGAATGGTTCAACGGAGCAGGGAAGTAGAAAATGTTTGTTATTGCTTTAACTATAAAGGAAAAATCATCATTTCTCATTTTAAGTCACTCATTTAAAAAACAGAGGTCCACTCCACTCAAGCAGCCATGGGCTAGTATGGGTCTCCACAATGCTAAGGCCTATTCTGGAGCTATGAGCATCACCCCCAGGACTTGCTCTGGATGTCTTAGGAGAGTAAATGAGTGCTTGGCCAGGGGCCAAAATGAGGAGAGCCATGGAGAGTTTGTGGCCTATATCTCAGAGACTTCACAGACACCTTAAATAGGGAAGTCAAACCCCAGAGTTGCCTTAGGGAGCAGTAACACCAGGGGGTTAAATTTGCGGTCCAAATATTGAATGACAACTATGATCATGGTGAAGTCATCCATGCCGGTAGGCCTACATGGGTCAAGTCACTGAGCCACATCCTCCCCTAAGCAGAACTCAAGTGGGTCTTGCTACATTGTCTCTGGGATAGTGACCAACTCCTCTTTTTGCTTGCGATATAATTTCTTAGATGCATTCAGATGTCTTACAGGTTCGGCAGCCATTCCACTTCTAAAGTGACTTGGGGTATCTCCTTGCCTATTAGAATTCACTTTATAGTTTAATTCTCATAGGCAATCCACCTCTCTCTCAGTCGAAGATGTTTGAACTGAACAAAGTGTCGAGGCAACTAGCTGGGAAGCTGAGCTGCAGCACAGTGTTGAAGTGTGAGGGTGATACCTGACTAGCTGAGTTCCCACCGATAGCCAGGGTTCCTGCAGCAACTGCACAATCAGGGACCTTGTGACCAGAAGACCTGAGATTGGCTTCTGGTGCCACAGTTTCCAGCTGTGTGGCTTTAAATGAATCACTCAACTTAACAGTTCGTTTTTTCATCTGTAAAAAACGAGATTATTTTGAGGATCAATGTGAAAGTGTGTTTCAAAGGGCAAAACACTACAAATGTTAAATTAAATTTCACTGTCCCAATACAATGAAACATATGGCATTTTTTAAATGCAAAAAAGGCACACATTTTTAGACACAAATAATTTTAGTAAACCAATCTTTTTTTTTAAAATAAAACCCTAAAATGTATTTTTCAGCACTTAGCTATGTAGTCAGATGTTAGACGCAGCAGATTCTTTTCTACAGTGTGCTCAGCAGTGTGAGACCAGTCTGGTTGCCAGGACCGTAAAAACACAAGGCTGTTGATCATTAGTCTATGTAAAACACAGCACTTGGGCATCTCGCTTGGAACTTGCTTTTTAACTTGTTTCAAGAGGTGGCGCTTAGAACTGAAAAGAGCATTGTGTGCCTGAATGAGTGCACCAAAACACCAGGCCAGACTGGGGTGTGGGCACTCACTTATGTGTGCAACTGCCTTTTTACCTAATTAATCCTCTCCTTGCAAGCCTGAACGCGGCCTGTGAACTTCACATTCCACTGGTAAGTGGAACTCTGGGTCCTGCAAAACCTGGAGGCTTTAATGGAACCTTATTTGTTCAAGGCCCTTGAAGCAATGATATCTAATGGAGCAGAAGCAAAGAGAAAATGCCCTGCGCCTCGGTGAGAACAGTTGATTTCCATCGCAGATCTGGCGCTGTCACTCCCCTGCTTAGAAAGCCTGGAGGGCTCCCCTCCTGGACAGAGTCCAAACTCTGCCCTGCCCAGGTGTCATCTCTCCACATTCAGGCCACTCCCACCCCCGCCCACCCCCAAACCTCTGGGCCTGTGCTTCTCAAAGTGCGGTTTGTAGACTGACTACTGGCAAGAAAATAAGTGTTTGTTTAAAATGCTGGACTTGTAGGGTCTCAGAGCTACTGAGTCAGAAATTCTGGGTGTAGAGACCTCAGAAATCTGCATGTCAAAACTAGTTCCTCCAGCAATTCTTATAAACACAGAAGGTTGGGAGACTCTAGTCCAGCCACACTCAACAAACTCTCTGTTCCTTGGGCTCAGCATGCACTTTTTGTCTCTGGCTCCTCTGCCTTATTTTTCTTGTCCTCTCCACAGACTTACTGAACCTCCTTCCTGATGACCTTCCATATGCCGCCGAATGCATCCGTACACTAAGGCTTCAAGGCCCAGCTCATACTGATGGATTCTCTGATGCCTTTCCGGATCCCTCTCAAACAATCAACAAAATTAACTGAGTAGCTAGCAGGTTCAGCCAGCAGAGAGGAAACAGAAACGAACTAGATCCAGTCTCTGTCCTCCAGATGGCTCACTCAGCGTGACAGACCTCCTGTGTCTGTGGCTATAGTTTCTCACAGGAGAGACTGGGCTCCCGGAACCACAGTGCGGGCGGAGGCTGAAGTGTCAGCCAGCCTAGACGGGAGGCTCCGGTGGCATGAACCTGAACAGCACCTGTAGAGCTGGAGTTCGTGTGCTACTTTAGAAACGTGTTTCTTTCAAAAATACCTACTGTGGAGGAAATGCTTAAGTGCTTTTGTAATAGGTTTGATTTGGGTACAAGTTTGCCAGAAAGTAAAACTGAGGCTTTGATACATTCAATATCAGGACTGAGTACCTGACCACGTCTCCTAGTGTGGGCCAGCGTAGGGCCCACACACGACAGGCCCTCACTAAGCGTGGGCCCAAGTGAAAGACTGTATCAGTGAATGATCACGGCTTTATAATCTAAAACAGTAAGCCTCCTCCCACAGCACTAGCCTAGAGCTTGAGTCTTGAATGTCTCTTACATCCTGGGACTTTGGGTTTACCCTATGTTTTAGTCCTTTGTTCTCTTTTCAGATTTTTAGCTTTAATTTGTCAAAACTGTATTTCCCCCTTAATTTGGAAATTTGGCATTTTTTTCTTCCTAGGTCTGTCGTTTGGTACTTTCAAAGTTTCTTTTTCTCCTCTCACCTTATTTCCTGCCGCTACCCCCATCCCTGCTCCCTCTCCTCCCACTCCTCCCTCCCCATGTCCCACATCCTGAGTATGAATGCAGGGAGGATTAATCCGGCGGGGAACACGATGTCTGCGAGCCATGACAGATGCACTAAAGCGTGCAGCACTGATAAAAGGCAGCTCTGATGGGCTCTGTCAGGAATCCCTCAGAAACACTGAGGGGAAACATTTGCTAACCCTTCTCCTGGCTCCAGGCCCCCCGGGCCCCAGGACAGGATCATACCTAGAAAAGCCAACGGAGAAAAGTGGCGAAACGAGAAAGTCTCCTTCCCCTCCTGGAACCCCACTGGAGAAACTTTCCCCAGAGCCCAATTCTCTGGCTCTTTACCTGAAAGGCTGAGCTTAAAACTGTGAGTGGCCACAAACTTTGATTTAAGCCCTGGGTTGTTGCAAGAATACTGCAAGGCATCTTGGGAGAGAAGATTGTGCAACCTGCTTCTGCCTTGCACAGAGAAAGATGTGCAATAGGAACAAAGATCATTTTAGTGCTGTTTCTAATCCAACACCCAGTGTGCACACGTATGCACACATGCACCTGCATAAATATACCAACACATGTGCATTAGCTTTATTTCCCCTCTAGCACATCCCATTAAAAAGGGTTTGCCGAAGGCAGAGAGTGTGGGTACACAGGACAAGGAATGGCACTTGGTTTCTTACCTAGTGGATTTGGTCTACTAAACGACACAAACATTTACCCAGTGACCTAATTAACCAAACAATTAATGATTGATACACTCTGTGTCAAAGAGATATAATGATCAGGATAATTCTCAGTATTTATTCATGTTTACTTTTCTGTTTGGTCCCCCGGGGATTATTCTATTTCCTAGACCCATTGCCATCCTGAATGCCTCCATGTCATTCACTTTGGAGCTGTTTGGACAGTGAGCGCCTTTCCTTGTTTCTGGGCTGCAGCCTAGTTACTTAAACATCACCCTGTTGGTGCTGTCTCTGGCTCTCTCTCTCTCACATTGATTTTTGGTCTCTCCAGCTCCATTACTTAGGGAGGCGGCCCCCCCACCCAGGCTAATAGCTGACTGCTGGGGTCTTTTGAGATAATAAAGGCTGCATTTCTAAACGGCCTCAGTTTAAATGCTCACCACTTCTTGAGAGCCTGAATTTCAGCCTTTCCCACTAGCACTTCAGCATAAATTAGTTTATTAGATTTATCTGGCTGATACTAAGCTGATAGGTTGCAGGGCTTTAAAGTTTCCCTAGTGAAAGACAAAGTGGTAATAACATCCAACCATTTACCAAATAATGCTCGAGTGCTATCCTGTGCCAAGCAGGAAATGCAATGGGCAGAGGTCTGCACTGCACCCTTAGAAAAGGCCTTACACAGAGAGGAGAGCAAATCAGTCATTTTGCTTGAACAAATACTTCCTGGATTCCTATCTTGTGCCGGCCACTCTGCTGAGGTGAATGAGGCCGGTCCCTGCCCTCAGGAAGCTCAGGCCTTCGGTAACACGCTCTGAGAGAGGTTCAGCCAGCGTTTGGAGAGCCCAGACTTGGGGGCTTGGGGAAGAGGCACGGGGGAGGGAGTGAAAAACAATCAGTGAAGTCTTCCAGAAGGAGTAGCATCTTAGGGGTAATCTAAGGAGGTTGGCTGTGGTGTGAATAAAGGGGAAAATTAAAAAAAATAAGACTTCCAGCTGCAGAAATGGGAAATAAGGACATTCTAGGACAGTGATGGTGAACCTATGACACGCGTGTCAGAAGTGACACGCGAACTCATTTTGGGGGTTGATTTTTCTTTGTTAAATGGCATTTAAATATATAAAATAAATATCAAAAACATAAGTCTTTGTTTTACTATGGTTGCTAATATCAAAAAATTTCTATATGTGACACAGCACCAGAGTTAAGTTAGGGTTTTTCAAAATGCTGACACGTTGAGCTCAAAAGGTTCACCATCACTGTTCTGGGAGGAAGAAGCAATCTGACAAATGACATAGAAATAGGATTGCTCATGGGAGATATTATTGAGAAATTTCCATGTAAGGCAAATTTTAGGGGGTTTTGTTTTTTTGTTTTTATAGTCATTAGGGAGCATTAAAATGTTTTGAGCAGGAATTTGACATGATCTATGTCTTATGGAAGATGATACATCAAGCTAGAGTGGCTAGTCAGGTAGGTATTGTAATAACTTAGGTGATCTGCAGTGAGAGAACTAAATAGTGGAAATGGGAATTAAAAGAATAGGCAAATATAAAAGATTAATTTCTAATTGATGTGTATTGCAGGTAGCAGTAAAAACATAATTGAGCGAGGCTTTGAGAGTCACGATATTAAGAGAGAAACCTCTGGCTCAAGACGGTTAGTTGAGCATGCACATTTGTGTCTTCCCTCCCCAAAATATATTAAATAATGCTAAAGGAATAATTTAAAAGTTATCAATCCTCTTTGACCAAGACAGCAAGAGGGGGCATCAGGGCACAAGGAATTTCAACATATTTGTGGAAGATGAAAGAGTAGTGACTGATGAAGCAGATGGATGAGACAACTGAGAATATAGACCTAGAGGTGGCTGTGGCCAAAGAGGAAGTTGGTCTGTCCTGCAGAGCTCAGCAGAAGCTTGGGACTTCAGGAGAGAGGCCAAGGCCTAAACTCAGGAAAAAAGCAAGCGTCTATACATACAATAGTCACCTTTCAACACATCCCCAACTCTGTGCAAAAGCGTAAGGCAGTCAGCTGTGTATGCAGGAAGAGAAGAACGAAGGGGTCTACCCTAAAGAAACAGAATAGACTATTTGGGGAAAGCTGGGAAACTACTGTCAAAGTTGGGCCCTTCTGGCACTTAGGGATCTCAGAGCATAATGCCCTGTTTACTAGTACTGCCCCTTGCCCTTTCAACCCGCTCCATCTATGTATGCAGAGCTCAGAGTATGTCTACCAGTTGTCTTATATTTAAATACAAATGAGAACCAAAGATCTTATAACATGAAGATAAACTAATATGAAAAGAGTGGAAGTAGGAGAAAATTCAGAGAATCAAAAAAGAACTGTAAAAAGACCCTATGAGTCTTGTTTTATGAATGCCATGATTTCTCAAATCTCTGAGAGTACAATAATTTATAATAGCTTAAATAAAATAAGAACAGGATGCTATTTTTTTTTAAAAAAACAACACTTAAAACTATGTCTCCCTGAAAAAGAAAATAACAGAAAATAACAGTAAATTTGTCTTCTGAGTCGGAAAGTAAAATGAATAGAAAATCTCTCAGAAAGTAGAATTTAAAAGAAAAAATATATAAAAATGAGAAAAAGATAAGAGCTATAATATACCACCCCAATTGTTCTTATATCTGATCAACAGAAACATCAAGAAAGGAAAAGAGCCCGGCCAGAGTGTGTCAGATGGGTGAGCATCACCTTGTACACTGAAGGTTACCAGTTTGATTCCCAGTCAGGACACATACCTGGGTTGCACATTTGATCCCCAGTTGGAGCATGTACAGAAGGTAACTGATCAATGCTTCTCTCTCACATATATGTTTCTCTCTCCCTTCCTATTTCTAAGATGTCCTTGGGTGAGGACTAAAAAAAAAAAAGAATAAACTTGCTTAAAAAATAAAGCAAAAAGAAGGAAAAATTATAATAGAAAAAAAATTTAACAGAACTGAAGGACACAAGTCTTCATATTTAAAGGTCCCGTTGAGTACCAAGCACAGTGAATGAAAAAGGTTCTCACCTAGACACCTATTTGTGAAATTTTAGAACATCAAGGTGAAATAGAAGATCCAAAAGCTTCTAAGAAACAAAAAACAAACACAAAATTTGAGAATCAGACTAGAATCAGCATCAGTTCTCTCAACAGAAATAACTGAATATAGAAAACAATAAAGCAATGCCCTCAGATTATGAGAAAAATTATTTTCAACCTATTCTACAGTCTGCCAAACTATCAATTAAGTATGACAGGTGAATAAAGACATTTTCAGATACAAGAAATGAAAAAGTTTACCTCCTGTATAATTTTTTAAATTGATTTTTGAGATAGATTGAGAGAGAAATATTGATTTGTTTTTTCACCTTTTTAAAAATGTTTGGTTTTTAGAGAGAGAGCAAGGGAGATAAAGAGAGAGAGAAACATCGATATGAGAAAGAAGCATTGCTCAGTTGCTTCTTGTACACACCCCGGAGCCTAGGTATGTGTCCTGACTGGGAATCAACTGGCAACCTTTTGGCGCATGGGATGATGCTCAACCAACTGAACCATACTGGCTAGGGCATGTTCCACTTATTTATGCATTCATTGGCTGCTTCTTTTATGTGCCCTGACTGGGGATTGAACTCACAACCTTGGTTATTGGGATGACATTCTAACCAACTGAGCTACGCGGCCAGGGCTACCTCCTGTACACTTTTTCAAAAGGTATCATTAGAAGAGAAAGATCTAGAAATATATATGGTACTAGAAAACAATGGATGCAAATCAGAAGATCAGTGAAGTCTTAGTATAATAGTGGTGCAGTGCAGATCAATAAAGCAGCTAGTTTACATTAGAACAGGAGGGCAGGGCTAGAAGAAATATCTCCCAGAAAAAAATGGGTGGTATCAAAAGAATTAATGCTATAATAAGGAGGTCTTATTAAATGCAACTCTAACAAAGGAAAATAAAAAGGAGGGGAACCCCTGCCTCCACAAAGGCAATTAGAAAAGCCGAGAAACAATAAAACAACAAGAAAGCCCACTGCATGGGAGGACATATTTGCCAATGTTATCACTGATAAGGGTTTAATCTCCAATATTTATAGGGAACTTATACAACTTAACAAAAGGAAGATAAATAACCCAATCAAAGAATGGGCAAAAGTATCCACTTTTCAAAAGAAGACATAAGGAAGGCCAAGAGACATATGAAAACATGCTCAAAGTCACTAATCATCCAAGAGATGCAAATCAAAACAACAATGAGGTACCATCTCACACCTGTCAGAATGGTTATCATCAACAAATCAATAAACGACAAGTGCTGGAGAGGATGCAGAAAAAAAGGAACACTTGTGCACTGCTGGTGGGAATGCAGACTGGTGCAGCCACTATGGAAGACAGTATGGAGTTTCCTCAAAAAGCTACAA
>NW_006282125.1:221403-237755 GCF_000327345.1 Myotis davidii | reverse complement strand
CAACGGACCTGGCATATATGGCATACTGTTCTTAATATGTTTGCTCCCCCTCTTAGTGCTATGTGTTTTAACCAAGACCACCTCCCTGAGAAAGGTTGTTTTTCCAGGTGAGGATTTTTTCCCTGGAGTTAGGGATTAACAGGACTAAGGAAGAGAATAAATCAGTAAAACCCCCTAGTGTTACAGAAATACCATGTACTACTTATGAAGAACTTGGACTAAGACTGTTGGCAATAAATTTGGGACTTGTTGGGCCCACATACCCAGGGGTCTGCCCACCAGGGAAAGCACCAAAGCCTATACCCTTGGAGACTCACCGACACAGGGCAATCCCAGGGAAGGCAAGCAGCGAGGCTGGGAGGACATAACCTTTACTAGGTAGGATAATCTCCTTCAGTCACTTCTTGGTATCTTATCAGTAGAGCAATAACCTTAGAATAGCCCTTATAATGGAACACAGAGATTTACCTAGACAGGATTAAACTCAACAGAACTAGATTAACAAATGCCCTAACCTTTGGAATAGAATTGATAGGATTAAACTCAACAGAACTAGATTAACAAACGCCCTAACCTTTGGAATAGAATGGATAGGATTAAAATCAACTGGTTAAATACAGATGTAACAATAAAGATAGAACCTGGCTGGAGAACCTGGCTATGCTGATCATCTGAACGCTGCTGTCTCCATGGCATTCCTTCTTTGCCGACTCTGTCCACACCTTGGGAACCCCTGGACCTGCTGGGGCTGGACTCCAACACATGTATATAAGCCTAACCAATGGACACAGACAACAGGGGGTGAGGGCATGAGTGTGTGAGGGGGGCAATGGGGGGATAAGGACATGTATGTAATACCTTAATCAATAAAGAAAAAAAGAAAAGAAAAGCCAGGAAAAATAAAACAACTAAAAAATATAGTGAAATGTAATCATTGGGAGGTATTTGGTTCTGTAATGAATAATTATTACATAGCCATAATAATGTTAATATACTATATTGATTTTAAACTTTAAGGTCAATCTATAGATGAAGTAAAATAGTTTCAGTTGAAGAATAGAACAGGCATGTTTCTAACCTTGACAACGTAAAAGTAAATGTACTGAGGACAGAAGCTGGGAGATGGAAAAATGAAAAGGGTGCTAATACCTTATTTTCAAAGTGAGTCAAGTGGGCAGTCTTCAGATAAACAGAACTATATTAAAGGTATAATTGAAATTTATAATGGGAATAGAGGAACTAAAAATAGGAGAAGAGGTAGTGATCTAATTTCTCATCTACCATAGCAGGAAGTTTTCCCACCACCAACACTCCAGGGTTTTCTGAATCATACTAGAGACCTGTTGCACGAAGAGATTGGTGCAATAGGCCTTCCCTTCCCCTGGCTGCCGGCACTGGTTTTCCTCCGGCACCCAGGACCCAGGCCTTCAGTCTTTGCTCTGCCACTTAGCGCCTACGTATGCAAATTAACCACCATCTTTCTTGGGTTAATTTGCATATTCTCCTGATTGGCTGGTGAGCATAGGGGAGGGACAGTCAATTTACATGTTTATTATTAGGTAAGATGGCACAAGGGGCAGGGCTGTTTGCGCTGTAGCCTGGACCTGCTGCAGCCTTTTCTGCTGAGTCTCACTCAGAGCAGGCAGCCTTCTGTGTCCCCAGGATACAGACAGAAACAGTGAGATGTGTTGCCTCTACAACCTAGAGAGGCCTATCAGCCAGTCAGCTTCCACATTTGTAATCTGTCTTTTACTTTGGAAGGGTTTTCCCAATATGCCCTCAATCATTGGAGCCCTAAAAACTTTTGAGAAGTGGCAGATCCTTGAGTCTCCATATGGTTTATCTTCCATCTTCTGGGGCACACGAGTACCAAGACCTTCAGTGAGCTAACCACCTTTTGTTCTTCCTGCTTCAAAAGCACGGTCAGTTATGGAGGGTGTTATATCCTTCAGGATGGCCCGGTAGTCTAGACCTCTTTGGGCTATGACAGCAGCAAGAGAATTACTATATCCCTCAGGCAAACTGTAAATGAACATTGCTTTTCCTTACACATGAATGCAAACTGTTTCTGATTCTCCTTTCTCACTGGTGAATTTATTATTGAAAATAATAAATTGGTGTTGACACTTACTATCTTGATTTACTATCTTAGCCAAGTATTAGAGGTGTTTGGGGGAAGTTCCAGAGGTTTCCATTTTGCTTTCTTCATTATAACTCTGCTCAGCAGGTTGAGGATACCAGGAGGGGGTTATTCTAATTGCTAGCATATCATTTCCAATTATACACTTAGACACTAGGGAAATGACCACTTGGTGTATCCACAAACTCAGAGGGCCCACTGTGTGCCAGACTTTGGCCAAGACTTCATTATTACTTGGTTGCCAGAGTCCTCATTCTAATGAAGGTAGAGGAAGCATTATGATGCTTTGGGTCTCCAGGTCTACTCAGATCCTGCAGCCAGTAGTCCCCAAAATGTCTGGGTATCCCCCTTTCTGCAGTCTATAGTCACTGGAGTAAATGGCCATAGATCCCTTGGGGGAAGGATGAAGGGAATGATCACTGTACATACTTGCTATAATATCACATATCCTGACTCATTGGGTTCTAGATCTGAAAAAAGGCTCAGGTCTGGGAACTGAGCAAGAGATCGTGACTTTTTATTAGGGTGACTTCCCTCAGCCTCCTGACTTTTTTCAATTACAGATGTTAAGAAGCATCCTCATTGACTGCCCATCTACATTGCCTTGTTCATCCTTTATCAAGCCCAACACCTCCCAGCCCACTTATGCTGGGATGTAACCCAAGTTACTGGCCAATCATCCGGGAGAGGAAATAGGGAACAGCTTTTGAGAAGGTGTGATCTCTGGGGAAGGGATCTCTGTAGCATCTTCCAGCTCAGGGGAAATGCTACCTCTAACTAAGGTGTGAGTCGCCAAAACCGGTGTGGCTCAGTGGATAGAGCGCCGGCCTGCGGACTGAAAGGTCCCAGGTTCGATACAGGTCAAGGGCATGTACCTGGGTTGCGGGCACATCCCCAGTAGGAGATGTGCAGGAGGCAGCTGATCGATGTTTCTCTCTCATCGATGTTTCTAACTCTCTCTCTCTCTCCCTTCCTCTCTGTAAAAAATCAATAAAATATATTAAAAAAAAAAAAAAAGGAGTGAGCCACCTGCAAATTCTGATGATCTAAGGAAGTGGTAGGTATAGAATCAGTCTTCAGGGACATCTGGCCTGATGATCCCATGCTATGTTTCAAGGTCCTAGTATTTTCCAGGGAGCGCCCTGATTTTAGCATAGCATACCTGCCTTGGCTGAGCACACGAATGTCTCAGGAGCTTTGCATCTTTAACTATGAGATTTGTTTTTTGCTCATTCTACTCTTAGCTGCATCTTTGTAAGGTACCAAAGAGGCCTTCTGGCTCTCACATTTAGTCCTTAACTGTTTACTAATGGCCCTCTTTCACATTAGCTCTCCATATGGAGTCAATACTAGTACATCTTAGCAGTAACCAGAGACTCCACTGTCTTTGTAGACAGTTTCTCCCATGGTTTTCCAAATACCCGACTCATCACACCTGTCATGGCATCTCTCTCCACAGAGATATTTTCACCTTCTATGAAATCTTCAGTGATTGGACCACTACCGTGTGACCATCTCTGCCACATGCATCATTCATGATGGTGTCTCTTGGCCCACTGGTCACTAAGGGGCCAAGAGACCTATTTACTGACTCTATCTTGCATCACTCCTGGCACCACTATGTTAGCTGGGTCCTGTGAGGAGGAGATGCCGAGACAGGAGTAGATGTGTAAGAGATACTAGTATACTGGGGGACATCAGTGAGGGAAAATGAGGAGGGAGACAGAAGAGGCTGGGTCTCCTCTGGGATGTGAAGGTCTGTGGAGGAAGGAGGGTTGGGCAGGAAAAATCTTAGGTGAAGTATAGAATAGGGAAGATTCGGCAAAGCTGATGGGCATTCTTGAGTGAAAGTTGTCTTTCTGAGGAGCCTCACGTCTCCCAAGAAGGGGCGTGCCTCAGGATCCCTGCCATGCGTAAGCTTTGGCCTCTGTGCATGGGGATAGATCTCAGAGCACGGCACCTGGGCTGTTGGTCTCAGACACCAATGTCTCAGACACATTTATATGGCAGCCACATATGGTCCTTTTTACACATTTGGATTTATTTTTTACCATATGCATATTTTATTTAAAAAGAAAAAGGTGAGGTAAGCATATTATCAGAGATATGGGGATGACTACCATAGAAACTATTCAATAGTTATATCTGTAGAGCAAGGTGAGGTTTAGGAAGGATGGAAAAAGTGACTTGCTTTTTATTATATCTTTTGTATTTGTTTTTCAACAAATTTAATACATTGATAATTTCTTTTATTATTAAGAAACAGAGAGAGGGACAGAAAGGGAAGTCAGTGAAAACAGTAGGAGTGGAAAGATAGGTTTAATTCTGAAAATAAGTTAGTAACATTTATTGAACATGTTATATCACTAATCCTTGAAACATTTCCAAGGGAAGAGATAGGAGGTATTATCCCCATTTTATAGGCCATGACACTGAGATTTAGGGTTAAATCTTAGGTTAAGGATTTTACTAAAGATCACACAGCTAATAAGTGGCATCAGGATTTGAATGCAGGTCTGGGCCTGTGCTCTTTCCACAAGTAAATGGGGAAGAGGCAGCTGATGGATGAAGGTTACGTGGGGGTGAGCCATCTCCCGATCCTTGGCCAGCCTAAACAATGCCTTGACCCAACCAAGTTCACAAGGAGCTGAAGGGGCCAGTGTTAGTCATTGTTTAACTATATTATACATATTTAGCCTTTTAAAATATCTTGTCTGAGAAATCATTTCTTTCTACTCCCTTAATCATCCTTGAATAGCTTCTTATAATGAAAATACATCAAGGAAGATGCCTGTGGCTGAGAGACAGGGCCTGTCTGGGCAGCACTGGAAGCCGGTGAAGTCAGCTGCACATTATCTCTAGGGCTGGACAGAGCACAGAATACCAGCCCAGAGGGCAGCCTCCCTTTGTTTAGCCTACAGCCTGAAAAAGACTCTGTGGCGACAAGTATAATCTTTCTTGATAAACATACTACTTTCATGTCTCAGTTCAGTGGAGATGGTCCCTGAATCTATGGTACAATCTCTAATAATATTTTCTTTTTCTATGGTGACTACTCCTGGATAGGGTTAGACAGTAGAGGAGAAAGTTGGAGGAGCCCAATGTCCACAAAACAGCCGTCACTGGCCTCGGAACTAGAGAAATCACAGTGGGTTATTCTGCTGCCATAGATGGGTAGGTGACTGTCAAGCAGGCCAGGCTTAGGACCAAAGAAGTGAAAAAAGAGAGGAGCAAAGTATTGGGTTAGTAAGTGTTCTGGGTAAGCTGGCAGGTGCTTGGCTGAGGCCACCCCTGTTCAGCTTACTAATTAATGCTGGTGACTCTGGCACCTCCAAGCCAGGGATTGATAGTAATAGTATCCACCTGGCAGGAGTAAATGATAAGCAAATAGGAAATGCATTTTATATTAAATGAAAATGCAGTAAGTGAACTTTTTATGTAATATTATTTGATTATGTTTTTAAAAGTAAGCTTCAGTCACAGCGATCTTTCAATTCCTAGAAAAACTTTTTCCAGTCTCAGGGACTCCACATATTCCATGTCCTCCCTGGAAAGAATTTCCACCTCTTCTTTCTAAGGCTGGCTCATTTTATTCTTCAGGTCTCTGCCTAAATATACCATTTCAGAGAAGCTTTCCCTAACTTCCCCCTTAAAAGAAGATCCAGGTCCCCTCCTCAGCTAGTCTCCATGTTTAAGCATCTAATTACCTTTTCCATATGGACAAATGCAGCCTCTCCATTTGAAAGGTTCACTTCTAGAAATCTAAGACCATATTTTTTTCTATTTTCTTTCCAAAGCAGCCATTCCTGTGATCTGAACGCAATAAATATGCACTGAATATTTCCTGATCCACTTTTCCATTTCCTAACAATTTTAAATCACCTTTATGTCCTTAAAATAATCCACATACAAAAGAATAAAACTGGAACCCTATTTTACACGACTCAATAATGAAAGACTTAAATGGAAGTCCTGAAACCACAAAACTCCCAGAACATAGAAAAAAAGCTCCTTGGCATTGGTCTTGGTAATGATTTTATGAATGTGACACTAAAAGCACGGGCAACAACAGCAAAAATAAAAAAGTGGAACCACATCAAACTAAAAATCTTCTGCACAGGGAAAGAAAACCATCAGCAGAATGAAAAGGCAATCTATTGTATGGGAGAAAATATTTGCAAATCATATATCCTGTAAAGGGTTAATATCCAAAATATATAAGGAATGCATACAACTCATAGCTAAAAGAACATATTCAGGAAGGGGGAATGTGTGAAGATGGTCAATGATACAAACTTCCAGTTATAAGATGAATAAGCTCTGGGATGTAATGTGCAGCATGGTGATTAAAATTAATACTGTATTGTAAACTTGAAAGTTGCTAAGAGAGTAAATCTTGAAAGTTCTCACCAGACATACACAAAAATGTGCCTACATGAGGTAAGTTAACTGACCTTATTGTGGTCATTTTGCATATACACCTATATCAAACTACTGTATTGTACAACTTAAACTTACACAGTGTTATATGTCAATTATATCTCTACTAGAGGCCTGGTGCATGAAATTCGTGCATGGGGAGGGAGGGTCCCTCAGCCCAGCCTGCACCCTCTCCAATCCAGGACCTCTCAGGGGATGTCCAACTGCCTCTCACAATCCAGGACCGCTAGCTCCTAACCGCTTTGCCTGGGCCACAGCTGCAGGTGCCCGGGACCATGGGGCGTGTGGATTGTCCCTCTCCCGGGCTGCAGTCCCAGCCGCTGGCACCTGGGACCATGGGGCGAGTGGCTTGTCCCTCTTCCAGGCTGCACTGGTGCCCAGGACCCTGGGGCGTGTGGATTGTCCCTCTCCTGGGCCCCAGCCCCAGCTCCTGGTGCCTGGGACTGCGGGGCGTGCAGCTTGTCCCTCTCCTGGGCCGGGCCACAGGCACAGGCACAGCCACTGGCACCTGGGACCGCGGGGCGGGCGGCGTGTCCCTCTCCCAGGCTACAGCCTGGCTGGTCCCAATTCCTCTCTTGTGAGCTCATTTGTGCCTGGCTGGTCCCCATTCCTTTCTCCCCCGTGTTGAGTGTCTGAGCAGTTCCAGCTCGAGGGTGCAAGGGCACAAGGGTGCGAGAGCATGAGTGTCTGAGCCCTTACCACGTGATGGCATGAGGGCCTGAGGACCATTTGCATATTAGCTCCTTATTATATAGGACAAAGTGGGGGTGGGGCATCTCAGTGTGCAGACATGCGACCAGGACGAATTGTGCAGAGGACAAAGTAAGTTGCTGGTTATAAAACTTAAGGCAGATATAAAATATGAAGCAGTGAACATATTTCCGGAGGGTTTATGGAGCCCCTCTACCACCTGTATTCCTTTAAATTCATGTCAGACAGAGGATGAGTGTCTGGAGAGAGTGAAGTCAGGCTGGGAATCAGAGCCAGATGCAGCTTCCCTTCTAGGTAGATGGGGCCCTAGATAATTGGACCCAGGTGCCTAGAGGGGGCCCCAGAGCTCTCAAGGTGTAATCAAGCCTACTTAACTTACGATTATAAACAGCATGTGTCCTTCACTTATGAGTCTGGCCTCACATTTGACAGGACTCTCCAGTTCCTCCCTTTAAACTAAATTCCTCGCATCCCCCTGCTGTTTCCTTCAACACAGTTCCCCTCGCTTTTGTTCTTCCTGCTATGGAAAGGATATTGCTTCAATCCTTTTTCCCAACTCCAAAATCAATCAGGTGAATCTCCAACCTATGAGACCCAGTATCAAGGATTCTTTAAAAATTTTTTTTTTATTTATTTCAGAGAGGGAGAGGAGGAGATAGAAATATCAAGGATGAAAGAGAATCATTGATCGATTGCCTCCTGCCTGCCCCCGACGGGGAATTGAGGCCGCAACCCGGGCACATGCTCTTGTCCAGAATTGAACCGGGACCCTTCAGTCCACAGGCTGACACTCTATCCACTGACCCAAACCAGCTTGGGCAAGGATTCTTAAAGTGAAGCTCTGAATAGGCAAAGAGATGGAGTCTGGGCCTTCTGCATAGACGGGATTTCCCCACAGAAGTCCTTGTGCAACACAAGTTTGTTGCTCACCCACTGGAAAAACCCTGCCGTGATGGGCAAGGTCCTAGCATAATGCCTGGCCTATTGAAATCACACCACAGACTTATCACAGACAACGCTTGACATTCACAATTAAACTCTTGCAATTTTGACAATTTTGACCAACCTTCAGGATCTGTTCAAATGCCAGTCTTTCATATTCCTGAGGCCCAAATTTGAATTTCCTGTGTGTGGGGCTAACCCACAGAGACTAATGATTGAGCTGTGTCAACTGGTCAGTATCCAGATTTCAAAGCAATTTTGTGTATTTTATTATATCATATGGGCAGTGATATAAACTGTCCTTTGGGAGCAGAAGGGACTCTAACATTTTCACTTACACCCTACTATAATTTGTGGGGGAAATATATGCTGTACAGGTATGTACAAAGTAAAGATCCATGAGGAGATCCTTTTGATTTTCACGGGTCTCTTAAAGTCCTTGGTTTTTAATTCGTCCCTTAGATTCTAAGATAGAGCAAGATAAATTCCATGTACTCGCACAGACAAGGTTAATATTTAGTATCTTCAGGCTGTCAGAGAGGGTCAGTAAAGAAGCTTAGAAAAGTATCAATTTCACAGACATTTGCCACAGAGGTGGGCAAACCTTGCACATGCTCTCAAACTGTGTCCACGGGTTCACCTTCCCTACCCTCAGTGAAGGCAGCTCCTATTGCAGCCTGCTCAGGGGTCAGCTACAGGCAGCCCAGGGCAGGCCTCCAAGGACCCTGGCCTGCACCCCATGTGGGAGTGGGTAATGCAGGCCTCCTCCCCAGTGGAGAGTTAATTGGAAATGTTACACTTCAAGAGGAAAAACAAGAGTAATGGAAAAGGCATCTGTGTGTGACCAAAGCCTTAACTGAAAACAGGCTTTCTCTTCTCCCAGGCTGGGAATCCAGGGAGGAGAAGCAGCCAGGAGAGCAAATGTGGATGCTCATCTGGGGATGGAATGCTGTGGGAGTGGGGATGTAGAGGGGAGGCATGGAGCGCTGGGGAGATTTGGGGGAGAGGGGGAAGATTGGTGCGAAGAACCCGAATGAAGCAAGGCTACGGTGGGGAGTTAAGTAGAAGAGTTTTGAGATTTATTCCTTCTCTACTTTCTTTTAGGGCTAGGCTAGAGAGAGGAGGAAGTGTCGGGGGTAAGATAAACTAGGGTTTTATCTGGTGGCCTCTGAGGAAACTGGGGCTTTTGATTAATTAATGACTCAAGTAACTACCAACCCATGCTCAACTGCACTATCTTCACAGATTTCTGCTCGGGTGTTTGAGAATGCTAGAGAAAACCCACACTGCATTATACCTGCATAGTTCCAATCACTACTGGGCCCTTGGTTATTTTTTATTTATTTATTTTGAAATAACTCAGTATATGTAAAGGACCTAGCACTTTGCCTGAACACATGTAGGAACCCCATATGTTCACTTCTCTTTCCTTTCCCCCTGATACCTTATCACATTACCAAGGGTTTCTACTCCAAACCTTTTCCATTCTTCTCACATTTCTGATTTCCCTCAGCCCTAAGTTTTTGCTGTCTTGCACAAGCTCATTCTCAGCTTATAAGTAATGATTCAGAGTACATGATCTCAATAACCTAGCTTAGTTAAGTCATGTCTCTAAGCCTCAGTTTCCTCTTCTGTAAAACTTAAATTATAATAGAGATTTAAAAATCTGCTATAATGTCTGTTGGAACTTGCTTTTAATACTCAACATTATGGCTAAGGTTCCTACATGTTATGTGTAGCTGAATATCATTGCCACTGTATAATATTGTGTGAAAATACTGGGGCTTTTGATTAATTAATGACTTAAAAATAGAGAATTTAAAAATCTCTATTATGCCATTGGGTGTTCAGAGGATTAAATAAAATAATATGTAGTGAGTACTTAGAATAGGATCTTTTACATAGCACACTCAATGTTAGCTGCTATGATGATGATAATTTTTGATGCATTTAAAGCTTTTGTATCTTATCTCTCTCAGAGAAATAGAGTTGCCAAGAACAAACTCAGAGTCTATCCTCTCCTGATCCTTAGAAGACCTTCCTCTACCATAAACCTCTCTTATTCTTCAATCTCTTCCTTTCCAATGGCTTTTACTTCGCAATCTATAAACATGTCAACTCTTCTATACCTTAAAAAATAACACATTAAATACCATGTCACAGCTCTTCTATCTCCTCTAACTTTCAATATCCATTCCTCAACTCACTGTCAAACTTATCCAACTGGTATTTATAATACCAGTATTTCTCTTTACCACCCTCATTCCCATACTCACTCATAAAGCCCTTGAGATCTGGCTTCCAAACTCGTAGTCAACAAGCCACAAACAGCTTTCTTAAAGATCACTGATCTTTTCCCCACCTTGATTCTTCTCAAATCATCTCTACAGCATCCTTTGGTGCTGGTCTCCCAGTCTTTAAGAAACTCTCCTCCTGGACTGCTCAACTTTCTTCTCTCCTGCTTGTACTCCCTCTCTTCTGACCACTCATTTCTGTTTCTCTGGTTCGTCTCCCTCCTATACATACCCAAATGTAGATGTTTCTAAGAATCAGACTTCAATCTCTTTTTTTTTCCCCTTGCTTTTACATGGTCTCCCTGGACAAACTCATCTTCTACCCTGACTTTAACAATAACCTCCCTAGGAATACCTCTCAAATCTTTCTCTCATTGGCCCAACTACTGGGAAAAACACTTTGTCACTATCTTGAAGAGTTGAACATTTGTATGCTTTATGACCTGGCAATTCCACTCCTAAGAATAAGCTCAAAAGTTTATATATATATATCAGGAAACACATGAAAAAATGTTCATAGTCAGTGTTCAGAATAGCAAAAAACTAGAAACAGCTCATATGCCCAATGACAATAAATTGTGTATTTTCACACAATATTATACAGTAGCAATGATATTCAGCTACACATAACATGTAGGAACCTTAGTGACATAATGTTGAGTGTTAAAAGCAAGTTCCAACAGACATTATAGCATAGCCTCTTTACAGTTAAAAAGCAAACAAAATCAATCGATTTACTTTTTAAAAAAGAATATATATCTAATAACACAGAAAATAAACTGAAGAAGTTATAGACATAGAAATCAGCATCCTGGTTTCCTCTGAGATGGAAGGATGGGATATGATGAGCACTTGGGTAGGTGTGGGTTGTTGGTAATAGTTAGTTCCTATGCTGGGCTACAGTTTTATAGTGTTAATAGTTATTAAAGGTAAAATAAATATGAGACTATTCATAGATCAGTGATGAAGACAACCTAGTTCAGCCGTTCTCCTAAACTCCATTCCTGTTTATCTAACTCATTACTGGCATCTTCACTTGATTACTTCACTAGCGATTAAAACTCAAAAAGTAAAAAATTTGCTTTATATTCATCTTCAAATTTGCTTAGTCTCCTTAATCCTAAGTTTTTATAATTGACCTTCACCTCCTCCAAGGCGGGCTGCCTTATGCCTAGACCGGGGTCCTCAAACTTTTTAAACAGGGGGCCGGTTCACTGTCCCTCAGACCGTTGGAGGGCTAGAATATAGTTTTAAAAAAACTATGAACAAATTCCTATGCATACTGCACATATCTTATTCTGAAGTAAAAAAACAAAACGGGAACAAATACAATATTTGTATTTGCATGTGGCCCGCGGGCTGTAGTTTGAGGACCCCAGGCCTAGACATTTGTTTTTGTTTCCCCTTAATTCAGCTACTTGCCAAATCTTACTCTAACCCCCAGTAAGATGCATCTAGGCTAGTGATGGCGAACCTTTTGAGCTCGGCGTGTTAGCACTTTGAAAAACCCTAACTTAACTCTGGTGCCATGTCACATATAGAAATTTTTTGATATTTGCAACCATAATAAAACAAAGACATATTTTTGATATTTATTTTATATATTTAAATGCCATTTAACAAAGAAAAATCAACCAAAAAAATGAGTTTATAGGTTTTCCATCATTGATCTAGGCAGTGACAGAGCTAGAATTCTTACCTATATTGCTTATTGCCACAGTCTACACTTTTAGTAACCCCTGAACAATGACTTTTGACATTGAGGGTTCATCTGCCCTTCTCTGCAGGGTAGCTGAGGCACCAATCTGCTCATCCATAACCCCCACCTTTTTTTGAGTTCTTGCCTCTCCAAATCTAGGCTGCTGGGCACCCAGATCCAATCCCCTGAAATCCTGCCCAGTGTTCTGCCTGGGACAAACTTTGCCAGGCCTGCTGGACAGCTCTTCAGGCCACCCTGTAGGGAGGAGGACTACACTAGGCTCAGTGTTGATGGGAATAAACAGCTCTTGTGAGCAGCTGGGCCAGATGGAATCGTTGGATTTTTTTCTTTTCTTCAGACTTGCTGGGCAGCAATCTCCAAGAGCAACCATAGAGTCCAGCCTCAATGCAATTCTATAGGAGCAATGAGGAGGACTGGCGGGGGCCAGGAGGGAGGAAGGAGGTCATAAGCACAGCCTCGACAGCCACTTCTCTGCCTGGAGAAGTGATTATTCCTAATACGGACACAGCAATTCCTGTTTACAGTTGTTCCAAACATCCCTCACAGCACAGCCCATTGCAAAATACATGCCAAGAACCAGCAACCTTTTCTGTCTAAAGACTCTTCTGACTTTACAGCTGGCCTGCAACCTTGCTGAATTCCAGCCTCTGCTCCCTTTTAGAGTAGGCACATTCTCACCATGACTCCTAACATAACTTCTCTGCCCTCTTTTTTTTCTTTTTTGTGTGTCTACCCACATGGCTCCCATTGTGGGCAGTGGACATCTACAGACCCTCGAGAGAATTCATTAGCATTTTTTCAGATGTCCAGTCATCAAACACAGGGGTTCTTCAAAATGTAAAGTAGACAATTCCTAAGAGGTTGCCTGTAAAGGGAAACTATGCAATTCAAGTCCTGCAGCTTCGTGTTCTGGGAGAGGAAATGTTTCCTGGCTGGCTCACCATCCATGCATTCATTAGGAGGTAGAGTCAGCATGGAGATGAGGGGTCTCAGGACATAGAAGGGAGGAGAAACCTCCTATAAAACATTTTCTTTCTTTAGGCAGTTTTGGGAAACCCTGTTGGTTTTTTGTTGTTGTTTTTGCTGAAACACTCAACATTTATTAAGGATCTACAGTATAAAACATTGCTGTTTCCAGGACTGTTGTTTTCTAGAGGTGTTTAAATAACTACTTTATTTTCCTCCCTTTCTCCTCTCCTTATCCACTCTTTACCTCTTTCAGCAAAGAAGCATAGCTCCCACACTCTAAAGATTGGGGGTATTTTTCATTGTAATGAAGTAATAGGAAACTTACAGTATCTTCTGTGATAGAAGCCTAGGCTCTAGAGTTAACAGTCTTGTGATATCAGCTCTGCAGGGAAGTAGCTCTGGGACCTTGGACAAAGGATGGAATTTTTAATCTTCAGTGTAGCAATTAGAATAGTTATCTCATAGAGTGATGGGGAGAATCAAATGAGATAATGTAGATAAACCACCCAGCGTAGTTAGCATTATAATGATCAATAAATGATGGCTAGCCCTGCTAGTGTGGTTCAGTGGTTGAGCATCAACCTATGAACCAGGAAATCATGGTTTGAATCCTGGCCAGGGCACATGCTCAGGTTGTGGGCTCAATCCCCAGTACAGGGTATGTAGGAGGCAGCCAATCAATGATTCTCATCATTGATTTTTCTATTTCTCTCTCCCTCTCCCTTCCTCTCTGAAATCAATAAAAATATATCATAAAAAATGAATGATGGCTACTGTTGTTTTTATTAATGTCATTGTCTCTTCTAATTGGAACTCATCTCAGGACTTCATCCATCTGGAACTCAGCCATAAACTAGAAAGTAAAAAGAAAAATCTCTCTGAACCCTCACTGGTATGGCTCAGTTGGTTGGAGCATTGTCCCATACACCAAAAAGTGGCAGGTTCCTTTCCTGCTCAGGGCACATACCTAGGTTGTGGGTTCAATCCCTGGTCAGGGTAGGTGTGGGAGACAGCCCAACAGATCTATGTCTCTATCTCTTCCTCTCTCCCCACGTCCTCTCTAAAATTAATTTTTAAAAAAGAAAACAAGAGAAAAAGGTCTTTGAGCAGCTAAAATTAGTGTCTATGGGCAGATACACAAATACTTTATTTGTAGGTGAGATTATTTTGAGCCTATTTAATATTGCACATAGAACTATATCAATCTCACAGAAGATGAGAAAAGCAAACTGAACAGGGAAGTATGTGGACAGCATTAAAGTGTGAGAACTGAATTCTAATGATTAATAACCAGAACTACAGAAATAAGACATAAGAATTATAATCACACATTATTGAGGGACATTTATTTATTTTTATTTTATTGATTTGAGAGAGAGAGGGAGAGAAAAAAACGCAACATTGATTTGTTGTTCCACTTATTTATCCATTCATTGGTTAATTTTTGTATGTGTTTTGACTGGGGATCAAACCCACAACCTTGGCATATCAGACGACACTCTAACCAAGTGAACTACCTGATCAGGGCTTATTCAGGGACATCCTATATAATAAAAGCCTAATATGCAAATCGACTGACCGACAGAACAACTGGTCACTATGATGCACACTGACCACCAAGGGGAAGATGCTCAGTGCAGAAGCTTCCCCCAGTCTTCAGGTCCCAGGCCAGCCAAGGTGGGTGCCAATGGGGGCCTCCCAATAGCCCTGCCAGTCGACCCACAGAAGGAGGCGACTGGTGGTGGCAGTGGGGGGCAGGGCTGGCCGGCGAGCGGGCTGGCACTACCCCTTCCCTCCTACCCAATGGCCCCTCCGGTCAGCCCACAGATTGGCCCTGATTGCCGGCCAGGCCTAGGGACCCTACCCATGCACGAATTTCATGCATCGGGTCTCTAGCTTAGAATAAGGCAATTTATTAAGTACCCACTTGGTGATGGATACTATATTGGGTGTATTGAGCATACTGTTTAATCCTCACAGCAATCCTCTGTAGTGTGTATTTTTATGCCTAATATTACAAAGGTAAACATAGTGATGCACAGAATTTAAGAAAATTGTCACAAAGCCAGGAAGGAGGAATGATCTCAGATCCTGCCTGCATTTAAAGCCTCCATCTCTGTTCTGAAAGGTCTCAGGTTAGATTCTGGTCAATGGCACATGCCCAGGTTGTGCACTCCATCCCCAATGTGGGGTGTGCAGGAGGTCCTCCTTTCCTCCTTCCCTCCCTCACTCCTCTCCTTCCTTTCTTCCTTCTTCTATTTATCCACTTGACAACTGAAACAGAGTCCCCAATTTCAGGGTACTTAAAAAAAACCTTTTTATTGCCTGGCTGATGTTGCTCAGTGGTTGCGCATTGACCTATGAACCAGGAGCTCAGGGTTCAATTCCCAGTCAGGGTACATGCCCAGGTTGCTGGGTTGATCTTTAGTAGGGGGCACGCAGGAGGCAGCTGATCAATGATTCTGTCTCATCATTATGTTTCCCTCTCTCCTTCTCCCTTCCTCTCTGAAATCAATAAAAATATTGTTTTTAAAAAAAACTTTTCATTTTGAATTATTTACACTCACAAAAAGTTGCAAAAATAGTTCCCATGTACCCTTCTCCCAGCTTCCCCCAATAACATCATCTTACATAACCACACTCCATTATCAAAGCAAGGAAAGTAACATTGGTACAAGCCATTAAACTGATGACAGACCTTATTTGGATTTCACTAGTTTTCGCATGCACTCATTTCCCAAGAAACTTATAATATAGCACTTCTCTTATTATAGCACTAGAGGCCCAGTGCACAAATTTGTGAATGGATGGAGTCCCTCCTGGCCGATTGGGGCCATCTTACCCAGTCCAGATTGAGGCCGATCAGCCGGGGGTGGGACCACGGGAGGTTGGCTGGCCGGGGGAGGTTGGCTGTGGGAGCACACTGACCACCACGCAGCAGATTCTGCATTGAGTGTCTGCCCCCTGGTGATCAGTGCGTGTCATAGCTACTGACTGGTCATCTGATTGTAATGGTCGCTTAGGCTTTTATATATAGACTAGATGCCCGGTGCACAAAAATTTGTGCACTCGGTGGGGGAGGGGGGTCCCTCAGCCTGGCCTGTGCCCTCTCGCAGTCTGGGACCCCTCAGGAGAT
>NW_006282125.1:209391-220692 GCF_000327345.1 Myotis davidii | reverse complement strand
GAAGCCGGCTCTAGCTCTGAGACCTCGGCTGCTGAAAGCAGGTATCTGGGCTTTGTTTGGCTTCTATAATTGAAACACTGTTGCAGTCCTGCTGGCTGAAGCCTGGCTGGCTGAAAGCAGGTTTCTGGGGTTTGTTTAGGTTCTATAATTGCAACATAGTTGCTTAGACTGCAGCTGAGAGGCCAGCAGCGGCAGGCTGGGAACCTTGGCTTCCTCCTTCACTGGAGCAAGCAAGCCTCCTGTTCACTTCAGCTGCCTGGGTGCCGGCCGCCATCTTGGTTGGCAGTTAATTTGCATATTGCCCTGATTAGCCAATGGGAAGCGTGTCAGAGGTATGGTTAATTACCATGTTTGTCTATTATTAGATAGGATAATTTGTAATTGGTATCCCTCAAGTGAAATTAAGTTCACATTTTAAAAGTTAAGAAATGGTATATGCCTTTGGAGAAAATATCATTCAAAATCACTTAAATGAAGTTTTGGCACTTAAGAGTGAACCCTTCACTCTCTGGTACATTTACTCTGTGAAACAATGAATTTTCCAAAGCATTCTAGATAGGGGTGAGCATCTACAATTTCTCTTCAGAATATGATGGTTTTGGCCAAGTTCTTAATGATATGGGAATCTTGTAAAAACTAGTCCATGTTCAAGGTGTCCATGTTTAACTGTGCAGAGGTTTTTTCCACCATGTTGCTCTTCAGTTTCTAAAATGCATCAGGATGCCATATTACACAGTGTGGGTGGAATATTTGTAAGTTTGGCTATTTCCTCAATTCTTTCCATGTGTGCTATGGAATTTAAGTGCTGGAGTCAGGCATTTCTGAATACAATTTCCATGTGTACATTCACCACTATCCACTGAAGCACACACATCTGATCCAGTTTATTGGGGTGTGAGATTGAGGCAGGATAGTAAGAACCTAAGAAAATAATTTGGCAAGTAGAATGGGAAAACTGAGACAGACAGTTAAATGGCTGAGCAATTTACAGACAGATGATACATCAAAAGGTCTTATCTTCCCTAACCAAGGATACTTAGGAGCAAATGGTTTTCATATTCCAGACCATGCTGAGCCAGACGGGTCCTTATTTGGTGACATTCTTTGAAGGTGAAACTAATCAGAGAATGACCCTGACCCCTCATTACTCTCATTTCAATAAATCAGCATATTAAAGAACACGCTTGAGAAGCTGATGAAGATTCTATTGAGATCCTCTCCTGAGACCTCCCCTAAAATCCCTGCCTTTTGAAAAAAAGATAAAAACCCCAAGACAAAAGACCCAGTGCACACTCACCCTGGAGCATGCCTGCACCTCCCCTTCTTTTCTGAGGTGTGTATCTTTGCTTCTTTCTCCTAAACTCTAAAGGTTCCCATGAGACTTACAACAAGGGGAGCAGTGGGCAGCAGCAACTCGTCCTGAGCTAATCCTTGAACCTGTCTCCAAGGGCCCTCCTTTTACCTCTGTAACTTGTTCCCTGAGTTCACACAGCCTAGCTGGCTCACTTCTTCTGCCTCTGGGACTTATTTTCTAAAGAGCCAACGCAGCCATGCCTAGGCTCGACTCATCCTGACATTTCCAAAAGGCCAAGGCAGCTCCACCTAGACCAGCGGTTCTCAATCTGTGGGTCGCGACCCCTTTGGCGGTTGAACGACCCTTTCACAGGGGTTGCCTAAGACCATCCTGCATATCAGATATTTACATTATGATTCATAACAGTAGCAACATTACAGTTATGAAGGAGCAATAAAAATAATTTTATGGTTGGGTCACAACATGAGGAACTGTATTTAAAGGGCCAGAAGGCTGAGAACCACTGACCTAGACTCACTCCGATGCCCTGATCTTAGCTCTTTTATCTTAAGCCCTTCCTTTGTTTCAGTGTCCCCAACCTTAAAAAAGATACTCTCAAAATCACTTGAACTCATGTTGTGAAGTCTTTCTTGCATGAAACCAAGAACCCACACATTCCAGAACATGTTGAGATAGACACGTCTTGGTCCCAGTGCCTTTCTGGTGTCAAGATTACTCTTTTCTTCCACTATAAAAACACTCAGAATAATAATGTGAGACATAGTGGTGTGTGCTAATTCTGACCTGGTCATACTCAGGCCAACAGAGCCAATTGTTTCTTCTGGTCTCTGACTGGCACAGCACACAAGAATGGAGCCCCTTCAACAACAGCTCTCATGCTCTCTCAACTCATTCTTTTCCTTTTGTTGCTGGTGTATGACCTTTCTAGGCAGCCTTTTTTTCTCTCTCCTAAAATGAACAAAGGAAGGCCTTCCTAGAGACATCTTATAGAGATGTGCCACCAGACTTAGCAGGTAGGTGCGAAACTGGCTCTGGCATCTCCACTCTCAAATGCATTTCTCTTCTCTAAACTCCACTTCTGCTAGTATCAAGAAACTTAAATGGTGTCCTTAATGCTGCCTTTTCCTTTGCCCTTCACATCTGTGAAGGGCTTAGTGCGGTCGATTCCATCTTTTACTCATCTCTCCTCCTGTCCTGTCATTTCCATTCACACTCTCTTGAATCTTGGGCAGGCAAGAAGAAAGAAGCTGTCCACTCTCCTTTGCCAGACTGTGAACTCTCTGGGGTGGGGGTCTGCCTCTTAGCCACATTTGAGGCTATGAGACAGCTGTGCCACACTTGACAGATGGCAGGCCCTCAGTGATATCTGAGTGGTTAACTCAGATGCAGAGTATCATTCCTGGGGGACGAATTCCCCAGGCAGGGTTCTGCTCCTTTTAGGCCGGGCTCCAAGGTTGCAGAAGAGGGAAAACACTGGGGAGGTAGGCCAAGTGACCTGCAGGACATGGGCCTCTCTATGCCTCTGCTTCTACCAGCTTGCTTAAGCCATTGCTACCTGCCCACCAGCCATCTTCTGTTTTCCTGTTACCTCAAACTTCCATGTCTCCATGTTGGAATAGGTGAACCTATTACCTTCAAGTTGATAGTCATGGATCAGATTTCCTATTATCTATTCTCAGCAACATACAATCACTCCTCATTCAACAACTATTCATTAAGTTTTTCCTTTGTGTTAGGTGTCCTGTAGTTTTTCTTTCATCAGAATCTCTAATATTCTCTATTGCTCACTTACTCATTCTGTTTATATAGGACAGTTGTGTGTGTCTATCAACACTGCTTTGAAACTCATCCACTCAATCATTTTATCATTTCACCTGTAAGTGAATCAGAAGTCAGAGACCAAAGTGGTAGTTCTGTTTTCAGGGCCAATTTTGGACAGGGCCTTAAAAGGCAACCTTGGATGCCCTACATTCCCTGCCTGACGCTCTACCCTGAGAGCAATCAGATTGTTGAAATCCATCCCATAGAACTACATCTTTGAGCTGCATTCTGGTGGGTTTTCTTTGCCAGGTTACTTTCAAACTTCAAAAGTTGTCTCTAACACCATGGGATTTATCTTTATCTGCTTAAGAGTATAATCAGGCCACAGCCGGGCATTTTGCAGGAACGCACATTGAACATGCATCTGGGGTATTTGTTGTAAAATACGCTTGGGAGTCTCCAGACAGATTAAGCTTTGTACCGTTCGGTATTGAAGGGTCACAGATTCCAATCAAGGGTGGCAGCCCACGTCTGCCAAGCCTGGGACTTCTAGGTATGCTTTGATTCACTGAAGAGACAGGAATGCGAGCTTGGGCTGTGCTGGCTCTGAACCCCTTGAGCCCTGCGAAATTGGGATCCTGGAAAGGCCCTCAACTCTTTTTTTTTGTATTAAAGGCAATGTGTTTTTGGAAAAACACAACTTCCTGTTTTCATCCTGAAAGCAAGGTTTTTAAATTTCCAAGTAATGCTCATAAAGTTTCTCAAACATCAAACAGATCTTGCATAACAATATTTTGAAGATTTAAGGGTAAGTAAATTAAAAGCATGCGCATTAAATGTCCCTTAAAATACACATGTGTTTTAAGATTATGGGAGAAAAGTGCTTGACACAAGGCACGCTGGGTTTCATGAAGCTTTGAATGTTTGAAAAATAGTTAGGACAGAGTGTGGGGGGCGGGGGAGGAAGGGAGGATGGGAAGAAATCAACCAAAAAAGCATATATGCATAGCCCATGGACATGGACAATAGTGTGATGAATGCCTAGGCAGGGGTTGGGTGAAGGGGGCCAAGGGGGTAGGTGGGGGGGTGGGGAACGGGATATCTGTAATACTGTCAACAATAAAACAAACAAGTAAAACTTGTAAATGTGCACGGTTTTTTAGAACAAAAGAAAATTAAATAGCTAAAACAAAACAAAAAAAAAAGAGTTAGGACACTGGATGAATTCCAAACAAACCAGGTTCTCCTATCTCTGCCAGAATGCTGTAAGCTGGTTTTCTGTATTGCCGAGATAAATGGTCTGCCTAATCCTGGAAGAGAACAACAGCCCCTACGCCTGCAAGTGAAGCCCTGCAATGTGAACCATCCATTTCAGTGGAGAAAATGGGAGTGAGGTAATGGCCACAGCCGTGCAGTCAACCCTCCCGAGTGGCCTGATTTATAACTGCTTTGGGAGCCTCACCATATTACATCGCTTGATTTTGTATACACATAACGTCTCAGCCTTCCCACCCACAAATGTGTTAGGTAATATTAAAGGTTTTTCCACTGGGGCATGTAAAGGCTTGGCTTTGGTCCAATCTGAAATTCAGCTACCCCTTGGGCATTATAACTGAGGTCTAAATAGAACTTGGCATCAACTTGGGGGTCTCTCAATCAATCAATGAACATTAAATGCCTCCTAGCGCAAGACAGTCCTGAGATTGGAGGTGGGGGTGGAGGAAGAAGGGCCTATAAAAAGTTCAGAAACTCAGAAGACAAAGACCCAGTTTCATGAGGCAAATGATCCAGCGGAGGGGCTAAAACATGTGGGGAATTATCGAATGCTACCTGGCAGGTACAGAGAAGGAATGCTGGACTAGGAAGACATGCCGAAAGAGCAAAGAACTCTGCTAGGCCTTGAGGATTGAGCTGGTCCATTCACTTGTGAAAATTCACGTGTGAAGTGTTTGTGGAACACCCACTACATACAACACACTGGGCTAGTCCTGGGGATGCAGACAGGCCTGGTCCTTGCCCTTGAGTTGGGGAGATAGGCATCAAACAGCTAATTACATCATTTATCCTTAATTGTAATTGTGAGTGCTAAAAAGGAGGACAGGGTACTCCGAGATGCCTCTAGAAGGGGTATTTCACCAAAGTTACATGAGTTGAATCACCCTAGTAGTTCTCAATGTGGGAGTGTATCCCCATCTATTGAAAAAAAAATCTGCATTAGTAACGGGTACACCTGTTTTGAAACTTTATTTAGTATTTTTTTCATATTTCTTCATTATTTTTTTTAACAATTTCCTAGTGATTTCTTCCTCAGTACTTCAACTGTCCTTTTGTTCTTTTATTTTTCTCTTCATGGATGCCATGTTCTTTAGAAGCTTGTTTAGATCAAGTGAATAGCCTTTTAGGCTTCCTCCACATGAATAGGAGTTCACTTTTTGAATAACAACAATTATATGTCACGGGGGCATCAGGGTTTTAAAGATCCTTAGGTGGGGCATGGCCAAAAAAAAGGGTGGGAACCACTGCCCTAGAGCCTTAAAGTTTGATCTACCTACCTGCCTCTTATAAATTGAGAATCTCAGGCCCCTCCACAATCCTAGTGGATCAGAATCTGCATTTTTAACTCAATGCTAGGTGATTCTTAACACACATTAGATCTGTATTAAGTGCCAGCATAACACAGTATACAGCAAGAGAGCAGAGAACTCCCAGATCACACAAGTGTTTGAATATCTGGATTAAATGGAAGAGACACCTTTTTTTCCACAGTAACAGTTACACACCTTGAATTGAATGTGGAGGAGTCTACATCTCTTGCATAGATGTTGAAGAATACCCAAGGTCAGTTAACAGGCCACTCATCTTTACATCTCATGGGGGCCTCTGTCTATTTGTATTTTATTTTCAGTTATGCATCTACTGGGCCAGGATCCTCTCATGTTCCAAAATAGAAGATCAATTGTGTTTGGCATCAATATTTCCCTCCTGTTACCCTCCCTCCACTCTCAGTGCTGGCTAATGCTTTCCAGATGAGGTGTGAGCAGCTGTTAATTGTACCCGGATCAGTCTTGATTTGTGTTTCAGTCAGCAAGGCACCTCACTAATGGGTCTGAAACTTGGCAGCAGGCCTGGGACCAGTGTCAAAGGAAACAGATCCAAAAGACACACTGAGAAAGGCAAGGAGACAGGGAGTGGATAAAAAAGGTTTGAAGTATGAAAGGAGGGGGAGGGAATCAAAAGGACAGGAGAGAACTGGAGAGCATATTGAGGAAAATCCGCAGAGAAACAGATCAAGGAAAGCAGGGGATGTGGAGGAGGGGAAAGAGAAGTAAGCCCAGGAAAACCGCAGGGAAGCAAAGAGGCAAGGAGCAATGGTATCTGTATCTCAGCGAGGAGGCAAGATAGTCAGACTGCATTCTGTGAAGTGATCCTGAATGCTGCTGATGCCTGTGGTCGCTCACAGTGACACTGTACATGGGGAGTGTCAAACAGGGCAGCAACCCCCTTTTCTGCAGGCAGTAATCCGATACCTCTCTCTTCTCCAGGCCCCAGCTCTCCAAGGGCTTGGCAGGAGCACTGAACTCTGACAGCAGCCAGCGAGGGAAGGCTCAAGTTCCAAGGCTGACGGAGTGGAAGGGCCCAGACACACCTTGGCTTTATGAGCTGAGGCCCGAGGAATGGCCTCTCCTGGCTGGAGCCCTTGGAGCCAGCTTTCCTGGAATTGAGTTGGAAAGGGGCCCTATTAGGGGAAGCTGAGAACTGAGGCCTAAGGCCTTTCTGAATTGGACACATTCATTGTATTTATTAAAAAAATATCACCTCTAAAGAGGGAGGCAATCCACTCGCCAATATGAATTCCAAATTGTCTGAGTGGGGCAAAACCCACATACACATGGTGCACAATTATGCAAGGAAGAGAGAGTAAAGAAAATGGAGAAACAGATCAAGAGGCACAAAATCAGGGAAGAGAATGAGATTAGCAATGGACAGGCTTGTTTAGGCATCTGCAAAGCACCACCCACCCCTGCCCCAGCAAGAGACAAATAAACAAGTCTATGTTTTGGAGGAAAAAACATTAATACTCCAAAAAAAGGATTCATGTTCAAACAAAACTTATACACAAATGTTCATAGCAGTACTGTTCACAGTTGCTAAAAGGTAGAGACAACCCAAATACCTATCAGCTGATGACTGGATGAAAATGTGGTATATTCATGTAGCAGAATATTATCCAGCCATAAAAAGAAATGAAGCACTGATGCATGCTATAAAAGTGATGAACCTTGAAAACATCATGCAAAGTTAAAGAAGCCAGACACAAAAGGCCACGTATTATATAATTTCATTTATATGAACTATCCAGAAATGGCAAATTCATAGTGAGAGAATATAGTTTAGTTGTTGATGGAGGCTTGGGGGGTGGTGGGGGTGGGGAGCAGGATGACTGCTTAATGGGCATGGAGTTTCCATTTAGGGTGATGTAAAAGTTCTGAAACTAGATAGTGATGATGGTTGCACAATATTATGAATGTACTTAATATCATTGAGCGGCACATTTTAAATTGGTAAATTTTATGTTGTATGTATTTTACAATAAAAAAAGCAAAAAAAAGCATTACAATACTATCATTGTGAAAATCTGAAAAAAAGATTTTGTTCTCCCACAAACTTGTTATACAGTTAGGTACTGCTTTTATTTTGATTCACACTTGGAGGGGCAAATTCACAAAAAATACCCTGAAATGGAAAGAGAGCCTAAGAAGTTCTCAGGAAGAAAGGAAAAATGGCGATGAAAATAGGAGGGTGAAAGTTAAAGAAAATCAGTTACCTATAGGGAAGGAAATAAAAAAGAGGGATGGTTGCCAAAGAAAGGTGGTCAGGATGCAGTGGGGAGAATTACGCTTATCATGTTTCACCTAGGAGAGAAAAAAACCTCACACATAAAAGAGAGAGAGAAATAGAGAACAAGGGGAATCTTTGAGTGTTGCAAACAGCACAGAAAAGAAACTAAGATAAACTAAAAGAGACTCTTAAGTCAAAACAGAACAACAGAAAAACAATGTGAATTTCAATCCTTCATTTCCACCCCCCCCCATTATTTCATTTATTTCCCATGAAATGAGATCTTAAAACTGTGATGTGCCATACATTGGGGGCTAGGATCTGAGGGTGGGAGTTATGTGGGGATAGATCCTCCTTCCCTATAAGGTGGATCTTCTTAACTAAGCCATTATCCACCAACAGCTGGCTGGTCTCTCAACCCTGTGGCTCCCATGCTGTATGTGACTAAGCAGAGCCTAGGGAAGCCTTACTAGTAGGCAGGGATACAGCAAGGAGAGTTGTACATTGAATGGGCAACCAGGAAAGAATATTTTTGAAATCTCTTGCAATTCTGTGATCTTGGTATGAATGATTCTAAGCATGTGCAAGTGCCTAAGAAAAGGTAGTCAGTGGGTCAGGGAATTGGTTTGTGAATGTTTACTACATGCACGTACCCTATTTAAAAGGCGATTTGCTAGAGAGACTTACAAGGATCTGTCTCACAGAATTGTTAGATGGGAGGACTGAGGTTGAGACTGTAACTTTCTGACATTATATACCAGTAGCTGGGATGTAAATCTTTTCTTAAAATATATTTTTATTGACTTTAGAGAGGAAGGGAGAGGGAGAGAAAGATAGAAACATCAATGATGAGAGAGAATCATTGGTAGGCTGCCTCCTGCACGCCCCACACTAGGGATCGAGCTTGCAACCCAGGCATATGCCCTGACTGGGAATCGAACCTGTGACCTCCTGGTTCATAGGTCATAGCTCAAGCCCTGAGCTATGCCAGCTGGGCAGGGATGTAAATCTTTTAAAAAGATATTTTATAAATTTGAAAATACACATTAAAAATATGAAAATAAAAATCACCCATAATGCCACCACTCTGGTCGATATACCTATACTTAGAATGAACACACACATGCATATATGCACAATTATACTGAATGTACTGTGTCATGTGAATATCTTTCTAAGGGAATTACCTACCCTTTTTGCTCCAAAGTGACTTTTTAAAAATCAGGTGCCTATACATGTATATAAGGATTTCTGCTACCAAGAATGAATCTATCAGATATAATCTTTTCATGCTACATGACCAATAAGGTGAAACTCCATTATATGACCTATATATTTATGGTTCAAGACAGGGCATTCACACTGGATGGCTATTTTGTGTTCGCTGTTGTCATTTTTTTATTTGACAACCTAAAGGAAAAGAGGTCAGTGCTTCTGACTAAATACTCCGGTATTGCATGTTTTAAAAATTCTTGCGGCACACCAGTTGGAAATTGCTATTCTAGGTCATTAAATAGCTGTCAATATTATAATAACTTGGGTGTGTGTTCAATATCTTTATGATAAAAACATAACAGGGAGATTGGAGCAAGATGGTGATTCTGGGCAGGCAGTATGGACTCACTGTGTCAAAGAAAACACAGAAGTTATACCCTGATTTGCAAAAACTATCAGTGTTTGGGAATTATTCTGATGATGGTGGTTAGCATGTTGAATATAGGGACTAGGCCTTCAGCCTTAGTCCTGGAATGAAGATAGGATGGACCTACAGCTATCCACAGTGGACATGTAGCATGAGCAAGAAATAAACCTTTATGTTGTAAGCCACACACACACACACACACACACACACACACACCCCAAAACAAAACAAAACAAAACAAAACAAAACAAAATGTGCAAAAGGCAATAAGACTACCTGTATTTTCTAAGGATTCAAGGAAGGGCATCTGGGAAAGAAATCAGCTTCTGGAATCTAGATTCCTTCATTCTGCCTATCTGCTAATGCATTTGAATTTCATGAGGAGTGTGGTTTTTTCCAGACTAAGCCTATAAACACGCTCATTCTTTAACTGTATGGGGACTTAGGTGGACGCCTTACTTCCTATGCAAGGAAGAAGCTTGTGAAGACCTATTGATACTTTGTCCTAGGTGGAAGAAGATGGACATAGCAGGTGTCCTCCTAGGCTCTGTTAAGCAGAGGTCTAGTTTATAAAGAGGTTAGGAGGAAGAATTCAAGGAGTAGGAAACAGAAACTACTTTCTGAATATTGAAGCGACAGCCACTGACTTGTGCAGAATACCATTCAAGTAGGAGGCCGAGGCAACCACTATCTACAAGGCTGCACTCCATCCAGATGAGGAAGACTTTGCTCAAGTGGCCTGCGATTTGCAACATTTATGTCTTTCCCCCTCTTCAGGCTCCTCTGCAGCCCAGAACTACACAATTAATGGTTGAAGGGCACAACTGTTTTCCCTGTAATGAGGGCTGGGGAGCACAATCTTTCACAGGCCAGCAGGTAAATAAAAGCACTGGAAAATCACACATGATGGCACAGTGTCTTCCAAGTCTTTCAGTAACCTGCTGAGTACATAATCCGCCAGGGGCCTCTCACTGCACTCAGAATATAATCCTAAATCCCTACCATAGTCTTTAAGGCCCTTTGTGATCTGCACCATAACACCCCCTCCAACCTCTGTGATCTTATCCACCTTACTTTCTTATTTCCTTGTGGCACCCAACAAACTCTTGTCTTCCTCTGGGCTTACTGTGCCCTGTACCTTGAATACCTTTCCATCTGTGTTTGCATGGCTCCCTCCCTCACTTCATTCCAGCTCTGCTTAAATGTCACATCATTTCCACCAAAACATTAGATGACCACTCTATCTAGAATAGATAACATTCTCCCTCCATCACTTATCTATTAACAGTAGGGATATGTGCTAGTAGAGTCTGGGAAGGAGACTGATAGACACGTGATAGAGGAAGACTATATATATGCATAATTATGTAAATATATATTAAAATACATATTTATATATCTTGTTTATCATCTGTCATCCCCACTAGAATATAGGTACTATGAGAGCAGGGACTTTGTTTTGTTCACTGTTATGTTCCAAATACAAGGATGTAAAACTTGCAGCCTGCGGGCCGCATTCAGCCCACAATGAATATTTCTGTGGTCCAGCAAATATAATGGTATATAAGAAACATTTTAATAAAAATTTCATAACTTAATTTTTTAAAATATTTTTCTTTTTTTAATTCTCACCCGATATTTTTTCCCTTTTTAAAAAAAATTTGTTTTATTGCTTAAAGTATTACAAAGAGTATTACATATGTCTCCTCCCCCCCGCTTGACAATTTCCCCCCCTCCCTCCCTC